>NC_044982.1:70544100-70844100 GCF_008728515.1 Papio anubis
TGCCTGTAGTCCCAGCTACTGGGAGGCTGAGGCAGGAGAATGGCCTGAACCCGGGAGGCGGAGCTTGCAGTGAGCAGAGATCGCGCCACCGCACTCCAGCCTGGGAGACAAAGTGAGACTCCTTCTCAAAAAAATAAAATAAAATAAAATAAAAAATAAAATGTGGTCTCCAAAACCGAGAGAATTCAGAGCAGACCCAGCTGCAATAACAAGTGGGGGCAAGGTGTTCTGTATCCTCTTCCTTCCCTTAAGGTGGGGATCTGCACATTTTATTGTGGATTATTATCATCTGGAAAGTTCACAAACTCAGATTACTGAGACTTCCAAGAATTTTTGCTCAGCAGGCCTGGGGTAGAGCCCAGGGATCTGCATTTTTAAGAAGGCTTTTCACATGTAATATGTCTTCTAACAGGTTATTCTCATGCAGATGGTCCTAGAACCACGCTCTGACACAGGCTAAGGAGTCAGAAGATTCTTGCCTAGAACTACTCAATAATGCCACCTTGCTCTGTATGGCTCGTTACATGTTGCAAATTTGCCAACCATACATCTGATAAGGGGTTAATATCCAAAGTAACTATACATAATGAATCCAAATAACTCAGTAGCAAGGAAAAAAACAACTTGATCAAAAAATGGGCAAAGGATCTGATTAGACACTTCTCAAAAGAAGACATACAAATGACCAACAGGTCTATGAAAAAATGCTCAACATCACTAATCATCGGGGAAATGCAAATCTAAACCACAATGAGATATTCACCTCACACCTGTTAGAACAGCTATTATTCAAAAGATGAAAGATAACAGTTGTTGGCAAGGATATGGAGAAAAGGGGGCCCTTGTTCACTGTTGGAGGGAATGAAAATCAGTACGGCCATCATAGAAAACAGTTTGGAGGGTCCTCAAAAAGTTAAAAATAGAACCACCATATGATCCAGCAATCCCACTTCTGGGTATTTATCCAAAGGAAATGAAATTAGTTATGTCAAAGAGATAGCTGCACTCCCAGGTTCATTGCAGCATTATTCACAATAGCCAGGATATGGAATCAATCAATGTAGTCCATCAAAGGATGAATGGATAAAGAAAATGTGGCATTTACGTACATAGGAATACTATTCAGCCTGAAAAGGAAAAAAAAAATCTTGCCATTTGCAACATCATAATGAATCTGGAGCACATGGTAAGTGAAATGAGCTAGACATAGCAAGACAAATACTGCATGATGTCACTTACATGTGGAATCTAAAAATGTCAATGTCATAGGAACACAGAGTAGAATGGTGGTTGCAAGGGGCTGGGATGGTGGGGGTGGGGGAGAGATGTTGGTTAAAGGGTACAAAGTTTTAGTTAAATCTGATGAATACGGTTTGGAGATCTCTTGTACAGTATGGTGACTGCAGTTAATAATAATATATATTTTAAAATTAAGAATGTTTAAAATTAAGATTTTAAATGCTCTTACCACAAAAAAATGTTAAGTATGTGTTAATTAACTTGATTTAATCATTTCACAACATATACATATATGAAAACATCACATTGTATACAATAAATGTATATCATTTTATGTCATTTATACCTTATTGGAGCTGGGGGAATCTTTTTTTAAAAAGAAAATTCTCTGTTATATTTAAGTCTGCAAACTAGACGTTACTGAAAGACTTCTCATAATACTTTGCCCAAACTGTCATTTATGCTCTCCAATGGCATCAGACAAAACTGTAGCCATAAGATTGCCCTTTCTTTCCTATGAGCTAGGGAAGCTTATTAGAGGGGCAAGGACACTGATATCTTGAAAAAAGGTTGCATTTTAACACACTAAGAATTACAGAGACAGAAGCAACATACAGCAAAAAGTGAGAATGTGAGCCTCTTTAACCACAGAGCATGAGTAAATAAGTAAATAGTATATAAACATTAAAATTTCACCATCTGTCTGTTCATAGCTCACTATATGCTGTATTCACAAGGAAATTTCTCATCCTAAAACACCAAGTCTATCAGAATAGATGAAATAGCTCTCTCTGGTAACGTGTGGACTTGGGGGATCCTTTGAAGGACGCCTCCCTATTCTAACCTAACTCCTATTTCCTGTATTTATTTTCTGCAGTCATTTTCTTAGGCATATAAAATAAATCATTCTACTTGGCTCCTCCAGACATCTACTGATAAGTCTACTCTAACTTGTTCAGTTTCTCACAGCTACACCACAATTCCTAGCAGAATCTTTAACTTTTCCAACTTTTTCTTTCTTTTTATTCTTCTTGTGACTCTCCGGTTGTACTCTAGGTATTCTAATCATACCCTCTCTCTTGTTAGCTCCAATGATATCCCATGTCTCAAACCATCCTGTATTTTTTTATTTTTTATTTTATTTATTTTCTTCCTTTTGGAGACAGAGTCTCACTCTGTCACCCAGGCTGGTGCAATCTCAGCTCACAGCAACCTCTGCCTCCCAGGTTCGAGCGATTCTCCTGACTCACCCTCCTGAGTAGCTGGGACTACAGGCAAACGCCACCACACCCAACTAATTTTTGTATTTTTTGTAGAGATGGGGTTTCACCTTGTTGGCCAGGCTGATCTCAAACTCCTGACCTCAAGTGATCTGGCCGCCTCAGCCTCCCAAAGTGCTGGGATTACTGGAGTGAGAAACCACACCTGACCTATTTTTTTCTTTCATCTGAGAGTTTCTCGCATCCCAGGATGGCATCATCCCAATGCCTGAAGTAATACATAAATTTAGTCTCTCCTTTCTCAAAAGGAAAAACACTTTTTTTTTTTTTTTTTTGAGACTGAGTCTTACTTTATCACCCAGGCTGGAGTGTAGTGGGATGATCTCAGCTCACTGAAACCTCTGCCTCCTGGGTTCAAGCGCTTCTCCTGCCTCAGACTCCTATGTAGCTGGGATTACAGGTGCACACCACCACGCCCCACTAATTTTTGTATTTTCAGTAGAGATGGGGTTTCATCACGTTGGCCAGGCTGGTCTCAAACTCCTGACCTCAGGTGATCTGCCCGCCTCGGCCTCCCAAAGTGCTGGGATTACAGGCATGAGCCAACACGCCCAGCCAGGAAAAACACTTCTTGAAAGGAAAATAAACATAGTCCCAAGGTGAACTCCTACAGGATAAATCCAAAGTATTTCTGCCATGTGTTTTATCATAGTATCTTAGTTCAATTGTGCTGCTATAACAAAATATCTGAGACTGGGTAATTTATAAACAGCATAAATTTATTCCTTACAGTTCTGGAGGCTGGCAAGTCCAACATCGAGGCACCAGCAGATTCAGTGTCCGGTGAGGGCTGCTCTCTGCTTCCAAGATGGTGCCTATCGCTGTGTCTTCAAAGGCAGTAGGCAGAAGGGCAAGAGGGCAAAAAAGAGGCCAAATTCCCTCCCTCAAGCCCTTTAAAAGGGTACTAATCCCATTCATGAGGGCATACCTCTCATGATTAATCACCTCCTAAAGGCCCCATCTTTTATACTATCACCTTGGTAATTAGGTTTCAACATGTGAATTTGGGAGGAACACATAATTCAGACCATAGCATACAGGAAGGGTGAGATATGCATATCTCTTTGACAGCCATGTTCTCCAATATGGCCAGAGTCCAGTTGCCCATAGCCCCCAATCTCCACCCCATCTCATTGCATTAAGCTGTTAGTCAATTTAGAGACTGAAGTTAAAGCCAGGTGGGGTGGCTCTCACCGATAATCCCAGCACTTTGGGAGGCTGAGGCAGGTGAATCACCAGAGGTCAGGAGTTCAAGACCAGCCTGGCCAACATGACAAAACCCCATCTCTACTAAAAATACAAAAATTACTCAGGCATGGTAGTGCATGCCCAGCTACATGGGAGCCTGAGGCATGAGAATTGGTTGAACCTGGGAGGCGGAGGTTGCAGTGAGCGGAGATTGTGCCACTGTACTCCAGCCTGAGCAAGACACCATCAAAAAACAAAAAAAGAAGAAAGAAAAAGAGAGAGAGAGAGAGAGAAAGAAAGAAAGAAAGAAAGAGAAAGAAAGAAGCTGAAGATAAATATGGTCATTCCTTTACTTGAGTGTCACTTAATAAAGGCATTCCTTTTGTTGATTACATTAGCAAACAGAAAACACAATAGGATAATGGGAGTTTGTTGAGTAAAAATGCAGAAGTCATCACAGAGAACATTCTACAATTCTGCATTGCATACCACTCAACCTGTAAATCCAAAGGCATTTTGATTTTACCTCCCACCCATTACACCCCAGCTTACCCTTCCTGCACCTCACTGCAGCAGACCTTGGCATCTTTACCTCATGTCCCAATCCTCTCACTTCTTTACACTTTCCCAAGATACCTGAACTCAATAAATTGCATGCTCCCTGATTTGCAATTACCCTTGACTATGGCTTCTTCTGCCCTGGAAGTGACGGTGACTGGAGTCTTTTCCAGACCCATCTCCTGCCTTTGCACTTCCATCACTGCGCATTCCTCCTCCAGGTCCCCTGCTCTGCCTTTCACATTCCTCTTCCAGTGATTGGGAGGTGGGCCACGGAGCTGAACCTCCTTTTCCCACACAATAACACACAGAAGCTGTCTTAGCAACAGCGCCTGGCATGAGCACAAGTCCTCATTTCAGAACCTACCTCTGAGGCCAAAGGAGTCCCTGGCAGGAGTCACTGTACCATGCCCATGAGTCTCTGGGCAGCCCCAAACCACTTCAGAATACTCCAAGCCAATCTTCCAGGCACTTCTCAGGAGGCTGGCTCCACTTCAGCAAAGTGCCCTGCACTGAAAGACAAATTTTCCATTGGTAACTAGTGCAGTTAATGAGAGCGCTGGACACTCTGGCACTAAGGAAATTAGCCAGAATTTAATTCTGCCAACAAATTGCCTTGGGCTTGATGTCTCACCACGAGCATCCCTCGGGCCTGTTTTAAATTGTGGGTGTGTTTTTAAGTCTTCAAAAAATCAGACTATATTGGCTCCAGGATTGTAATAAAATGTCCTTGCTATATAAAGCAGAATCTGTTCAGCACTAAGTATCTTCTGTGTAACAATTTGCCACACCCCAAGACATGCACGTTTGAGATGGGTGTAAGACCAGCCAGAGACACACAGTGGCAATGTGTGCCACATGTTCAATTTCGTCCTTGGCCTCTCTCCATTTTTATTTCCTTAACCATCATCTCATGAGAGTACCTGTTAATGCAGTGAATGTGATTTGTTTGACTTAAAATCAGGTACATTTTCCACAGATTAACAAATCGTTTGTAGTCATCACTTGGAAATTTCCTTTACTTTTAATAATTCTTTTCTGATTATGTAAATTTTATCCAATCCTCAAATATATAGTGCCGACAGTGTAACAACTAGAAATAAATGAATACATTACATACACATTTTTTTATTTTGAGGAAAACAAGAGGGTTCAATTATTTTAGACCTCTAATTTTGCGTCATTATCTTCCCCTGGAAAATAACGTGACATCCAGCACTTTAAGTTCATCAAGAGGCCTCAGTTACCACCCTCATCTGAGAAGCATCATGCTCTTTATTTTGAAGAACCTACTCCCATCTGCCCACACATGAGAAGTACCTGCATCCGGGAAAACAGTAAATGCAAGAAAGTCAATAACAAATGAAATTAAAATCTCAGCATTACTTCCAATTACTTTTTCCACACCTAGATACATGCAAATGCATCTCTGTGTATCTGTATGTAGACACATTACTTATTTGTTTTATAAGTTTGGGAATCATACTGTATGTATTATTTTATAACTTGCTTTTTCCATTTAACAACATCTATGAGGACTTTTTTCATGCATGCTTATTTTTTATGTTTGCCTATAACTAGAAAATAGATTTAATAAACAGTTTTTTCCCCAAAGCAAAATCAATATACTACCTTAGCCAGAAATATATGACAAACCTAAAGCAGATGATTGTTCCATTAACTAAATTTTAATTTTTTTCTTTCTATTTAATAAATGATTAGATAATCAAGTTTGTTTTTTCTGTTAAAAAGAAACAGTGTTCAGAACAAGGTTATTCTCCCAAGAAGTCCTGGTTATGTTATTCCTGAAGTTAAGAAAAAAAGGTTAAAAATTTTATATAAAGGTATTGAATGAATTTATGTAAAAAATATTATGTAATTAAATATCTAGTAATTCATGCATTATGCCATATTATGTGAATATAAATCTTTCTATGAAACTTGTGACATTTAATAATGCTTCTAAAATCATCCCCTGCCTATATACAACATGATATTCCAACACAAAAATATTTTTCAGAAATGGTTACATACAGCGGGTACAAAGTGGAGCACTTTAACTCTGTAGACTTAGAGTCAGAAGTTACAGGGAGGTCAAAAATTATGTGTCCCTGTTCGCTTATTTTTTTTAAGTCGGACAAACAATTCAGCACTGTTGGAGAAACCCCCAAATCCATCCCAACATGGATGAAAAAATCCATTGTCTCTGTAAAAGAAATCCTTTTCTTGAAACAGCTGCCAAAGAGAAGCCACCAGCTGGCCTGATGGTTTGGCCAACAAAGCCGGCTAATGTGGAGATGATTATCAGATGGCAATGTCCCAGGGACCTGGGTATCGCCAGCCAGAGCCTGCTGAATAGGTGACAAGCACCTTGAGTCCCCCAGGCCAAGTCCCCACCTTTCCGGGCTGTCTGGTATACAACACACAGAACTGTTGGCAGTCAGCTCTGGTTATGGCCCTTTCCAAATAATTTTCCCACATGTGAATTCTGAACAGGGGCTTGAGTTAGTGAAGCAAAAGCCGGACACTCTATGGTACACAGTCTCCTTCTCTCGAAGCAACCAGGGGAACACATGGGCTTCAGTCCCGGGTCCAGGGTGCAGCTTCTACCAAAGGACAAAGAAATGATCATGCCATTTTACTGCCTCAAATATTATGTGCTGGTTCAGGATATGATGCCATTGTCCAGATTTTACTCTGAGGAAATTCTTTACCAAACTGTATCTAATATAGGATGTTCCTCATCAAAAACTACAACTTCCTACCAGACCAGAGTGATTCTCCAATTTGACCACCTTGTGCCCAGGAACAAAGCGAAGAGACTTAAAGCAGTCGAGATGTTCACGCTACACACAGCCCTGTCCCACATCTACTCACCATTTTCCCTTCCTGATTCACACAGCGTCTCCTCAAACTAGTGCAGGAAATGGCCCCTTCTCTCTCAGAACAAGACCTTATCTCCCACTTCACAGAGAAGATATGAGCTCCCTCAAGCCTAGTCACACTCATGCATACACACTCACACAGGCATGCGCACACACACACATCATACACTGACCACCTCCACACACATCTTTATCGCTTCCCCCTATCTCAGAGGAAACGTCCTCTCCTCTCATGCCATGCTTATTTTATTTTATTTTTTTTGAGATGGTGTCTCACTCTGTCACCCAGGCTGGAGTGCAGTGGCACGATCAGCCCTCTGCCTCCGGCTTCAAGCGATTCTCCTGCCTCAGCCTCCAGAGTACCTGAGACTACAGGTGTGCACCACCATACACTGGTAATTTTTGTATTTTTAGTAGAGATGGGGTTTCACTAGGTTGCCCAGGCTGGTCTTGAACTCCTGGCCTCAAGGGATTCACCCACCTCAGCCTCCCAAAGTGCTGGGATTACAGGTGTGAGCCACCACACCTGGCCTAGACCATGCTTTTGTTCTTCCCCTACTTCAGGATCCCATCAAACACTTCCTTAACCTTAACCTTTTCCATTCTACTGGCTCCTTTCTCACTGCCTACCAATATATTCAGGTTCCTGACCCCCAGGCGACTTTCAGCCACCAGTTGGTTTCCTTCCCTTTACTGCCAAGCTTCCTGGGAAAAAACCTTACATCAGCACTCCATCCTTAACACCAGCCCTCCATCCTTAATCTTTTTATTCAAACCACTCAAGTTAAATCCTGCTTCCTGTCAGAGCCCTAAAGGTACACATTCTAAATCTCACTTTTCTCATCCTTAAAACCAGGATAACGATACAGCATTACTTAGGATGAGGGCTAAGCCATTGTAACAAGGAGACCCCACATTAGAGTGGCTTACCACAGAGGTTTATGCTATTCTTGCTGTAACATTCCTAAAATGAGAGGAACAGTCATCGGGGAAGCCATGCTCCATGTGATCACTCAGAGAACCAGGATTTTTCTATGCTGTTGTTTCATCAGATTTTAATGTGCAGTGAATCATCCAGCTCTTGTTAAAAAAATGCAGGTTCTGATTTAAGGTCTGGGATAGGGCTTGAGAGGCTGCCTTTTAAAATTTATTTATTTATTTATTTATTTATTTATTTTTAGAGATGGAGTCTTGCTCTGTCACCCAGGCTGGAGTGCAGTGGTGCTATCTCAGCTCACTGCAACTTCTACCTCCCGGGTTCAAGTGATTCTCCCGCCTCAGCCTCCTGAGTAGCTGGGACTACAGGCATGCACCACCACACCTGGCTAAATTTTGTATGTTTTGGTAGAGACAGGATTTTGCCATGTTGACCAGGCTTGTCTTGAACTCCTGACCTTAAGCAATCCACCCACCTCGGCCTCCCAAAGTGCTCAATTTACAGGCGTGAGCCACCATGCCTGGCAAGAGTCTGCATTTCTAACAAGTTTCCAGGTGATGCCTGGCTGCGGGGATATGAAGCGTACTCTGAGTAGGAGGAGCCTAGGGTGCTGCCCTTTCCTGTTTGATCAAAACTGGGTCATAGGCACCTCTGTATTCCAGCTCTCTAGAAGGGAAAGAGGGCATATGGATGAGTGCATGCTCAGGGTCCTAAGGCCCAGACTTGGGAGGCCCCATCTGCTCACATGCCGCTGGCAAGCATGAGTCATATGGCCACACCTAGAGGCAAACAAGAGTGGGGACTTAGACATTATTTTTATCTATGGTGGTATTTTCTGGGAGGCACTGAGAACAAAGAGCAGATATATTTGAGTGTGGAACACTCGCCAAAACCAAGACAATTATTGGAATATCGTCAGCCATTCCAACTGCTACGGAGTGAAATGGTGTAGAATGGTGATGGCTGGAGCTGACAGTGGTTGGACAGCAGGGTAGAAAAGTGAAGGTGTGGCTTGAAGCACTGCACTATGACTCTAGGAAGGCAAGTACATCTCTAATAGAAATGACAGCCTGGGACACCACACATTCAGAAGTAGATATTGGAGTCATTTGCCCTTGCTGGTCTATTGTTGGCTCTCATGGAGGTCCAAATGTTCCTGTATAATTCTGGATATTGCTCAAGATGCAGGACCCCTGCAAGACTTGGTCCCATGCTGCCCAAGCTGAAGGCAACCAGAGTATCGCTATGGCATTTCCCTAAATGTTAGCTGTACAAAAGTGCATGTTCTACAGCAAGACTTTCTAAGTTTAAATCCCAGTTCTGCCACTTCCTGTGTGACCTTAGGCAACTTACTTCATCTCTCTGTGCCTCAGTTTTGTCACCTGTAAAATGAGGATAGCTATATTACTCATGTCATGAGATAATTTGAAGATTGAGAGTAGTGATGTATTTTAGAAGCTTATACAATACCTGATACACAGTAATTCTTTAAATATCATGCTATGTTTTATCTCGACTTTATTTTCTTAAACTGCTGTAACCATGCAGTGGGTTCTCCTTGTTTGCTGCCTAGACAGAACTGATTTATCAAGACAGGAGAACTGCAATAGCAAAACAGTTTAGGCCATGCACGGTGGCTCACACCTGTAATCCCAGTACTTTGGAAGGCTGAGGCGGGTGGATCACTTGAGGTCAAAAGTTCGAGACCAGCCTGGCCAACATGGTGAAACCCCATCTCTACTAAAAATACAAAAATTAACTGGGTGTGGTGGCTGGCAGGCACCTGTAATCCCAGCTACTCGGGAGGCTGAGGCAGGAGAATCGCTTGAACCTGGGAGATGGAGCGAAACTCCAGCCCGGGTGACACAGTGAGACTCTGTCTCAAAAAAAGAAAAAAAGAAAGAAAGAGTTTAATTCACGCAGAGTCGGCTGTAAGGGAGAATAGAGTTTTATTATTACACAAATCAGTTTCCCTAAGAACTCAGGGATTGGGGTTTTTAAGGATAATTTGGTGGGTAGGGGGGTTGGAAAGTGGGGAGTGCTGATTGGTCATGTCGGAGATGAAATTATAGGGAGCCAAAGCTGTCCTCTTGTGCTGAGTCAGTTCCTGAGTAGGGGACATAAGACCACATGAGCCAATTTATCCATCTGAGTGGTGCCAGCTGATCCATTGAGTACAGGGCCTGCAAAATATCTCAAGCCCTAATCTTAGGTTTTACAACAGTGATGTTTTCCCAGGGGCAATTTGGGGAGGTTCAGAATCTTGCAGCCTCCAGCTGCATGACTCCTAAACAATAATTTCAAATGTTGTGGCTAATTTGTTAATCTCGCAAAGGCAGTCTAGTCCCTAGGCAGGAAGGGGATTTGTTAGGGGAAAGGGCTGTTATTGTCAGCCGTAACTTTGTTTCAAGGTTAAACTATAAACTAAGTTCCTCCAAAAGTTAATTGGCCTACACCCAGGAATAAACAAGGACAGCCTGAAGGTCAGAAGCAAGATGGAGTTGGTTAAGTCAGATCTCTTTCACTGTAATAATGTTCTCAGTTATAATTTTTGCAAAGGTGATTTCACTTCTGACTGCCTCAGACCGGTCCAAAATTCACTTCTCACCATTCTAGCTCCTTTTTTCCCTCGGTCACCCTAAGTTGAAGAACAAGGCAGCTCAGGTTCTGTGATGATCCTGGCAACCTCACATACCCAAGTATAATGAGTGTGGAAGAAACCCACCTCGAATTACACTGGAGCACAGGACACAAGAACAACTTCTCATGAATTGCTCTTATGGTCAACCCTAAAAGAGTAGAAAGAAAGCAGCACGATCACCCTGGAAACTCCTTAGGATCCAGATGCATTCCTAATAGTTCATGCCGAAGTTAAATCACCTCACTGCTCCCTTCACTGAAGACCTTTTATGCTGTTGGGTTAAAATTCCAAGGGCAATGCTGAAGAGAAAAATAATTACCAAAGGATTCCAATAAACATAAAAGGTAGAGTTTGATTGGACTATGGAGAAGTCCTAGCTATGGAGAATGCCAAGGAGATAGAGCAGGCCTGCGCTTTGGGGACAATGGAGAGTACAGGGCTGATTGCTTATGGAAGCATTTTACATCTTATTTTAGCATCTTCTGACAAAGCCATCTCTTTATCCCTCTGATGCTTCTTCCGTAAACCACTGCCATTCCCAGAAGCATGCTACCACCCAAAACTGGAGCCCCTGACAATCAAAGCAACTGGAAGTGGCCATAGAAAGCTCTACGTGATGGAGTGAGAGCAGATGTCCATTCATTAAGGAACTTTCTCCATTACGAAGGGGACCCCTGTAAGAGGATATGGATTGAATGGTTCCATCCAATCACTTCATTTTACAGATTAATTTTTTAATCTAGACAACAAATATTTACAAATTCCTACTGTGTGCTGGGCACTGAGAGACGAGGAACTAATCTAGAAAATTTCAAGTCACATAGTTTTGAATGCTAGACCAGAGCCCATGTCTTTTGATCCCTGGCAAAGCATTCTCCATCTACATCCTGCTCCTCCTAAGGGTCCGCTGTGCTCTGAGAACATGGGTTAATGTCTGCCACAGCTTTCCATTCTCAGGCAGGCAAATTTCTGCACAAGCAAAACCACAAACAAATTTACAGAGAAGTTCCTCTTTCCTCAGGGCCCAGTGAGGCAACCGAGAGGCTGATAGAAGCAAAACCACATTTGTTGAGCACTACCTATGTGCCAGGGCCTCTTCTAAATACTTTACCCACACTGTCCCATTTAATCCTCACAACCCCCTCACAGATGGGTACTATTGTAGCCCCATGTTACAGATGAACAAAAGTTTACAGAGGTGAAGAAGGAAAAAAAATCTTGCTCAGGATCTCATAGCTAATGAGCAGAGTTTCATGCCTTAAACTCAGCTTTTCCCAGCAACAAAGCCAGAATTGTTTTCCACAGTTCACTGCTCAGTAATTTAATGAAATAAACAACGGATTGTTTCTGAGATCACAAGAGCTTTGGCATATAGGAGTCACATGGGATTGTTAAATACTCTGTAACTACAATACCATCAGATGGGGGTGATTTGTTCTTATGGTTTGTGGACTCCCTTTGGCTCTGCCCACCAAATCACTTTTTGTGGTTTTGCAAAATAGGAAACAAAAGTGACAATATTTTAAATCAAACAGGATCTATGTATTAGTTATACTGTGCCTATATCTCTATGTAAATGTTAAGTGGTTTTCACTAATTCCCAGAGCCACCTTATATACCAGTTTCTCTCTAAAGTGGAGAAACCACATTTGAAGCAAATCAGGCACGAGCGAGCAGCGTCATAGAGAACTCCACCACAAGGGGGTTTCTCGTGTGTCTGTAATGTTCCACTAATTAAACTTTGGAAGCATTAAAGACTGTCTTCAATGTGTATACATACCCACAGTGCAGCCTGACAGAAAAAAAAAATCCATTCCAATGAGTCATGCACCAACAGTAGTGAACAAATGGATTTGAATTGTTAGGGTCCATAATTATGTGAAATATAGTTTTCTCTCTAAGAAAAAGATTAGTTGTTCAGACATGCAGCTCATGAACCCAACTTTATGCAATATATATGGGGTTTTTTTTTCTCGCAGTACATCAAGTAACTAAGCACACATGCCAGTGACTGACTGTGACGGTTTTATCAGGGAGCCCCAGAAGCTAAAGGGGCAAACTTTTTGGCAATGTGCTACAGGAAGTAAGAAGAGGAGACTTGTTTCTAAAAATAAAAGAAAGAAACGCAGTGAAAACATGAATGAAAAACATTCAAATCAATGCTACAGATTTGCTTTCCCACATCTGGATGTACCTTCAAACAAATCTCATTACCAAATAAAAACTAAATAAATTAAAACAAGTCATCTCTATGATGTTTCACCAGCTATGATTGTTCTGCTCCATTCAAAGATGCATAAAATACTTTTAAGATACAGGCCTAAAATGAATAAATAAGTAGATAAAAAGATACACGCCTAACCATGCCTTAGTGTAGTAAATCCAGTATGGTGCCAGCTTCACACCCATTCATTTAATTAAAGAGCCTACTCTGCAATCAAACCAATCCTGTGACTTAGCATGGGCAAATAAAAAGTGATTTAAGGTAAATATAAGAACCACGGAGCCTGTCATTCAATTTAAGCTCCATGGATCCCACCTTGCTCATCAATTTAAAAAGAATAAGAACTTCAACCTGTAAGAGTTTTGCAAAGCAAAAATGATAATACCCATTAAAAGCACTTTTAACTGGGGTAAAACTATTCTGTTTAATATAGTGCAGGGCTTGACAACCACCAAAAATTAGAGTGTCCAGGCCATGCCCAAGCATCACAGCTTCTCTAAAAAGAGTATGTTTCAAACTCCACCTTTCCAGCCTCTTCCTTGGTCCTACAGTGGTCAAGTGACTTCTGAGCCAGTTGTCTTACCACTCCAAAGATGAGGTTCTTCAGCAAAACTCCTACCTCACAAGGGAAAAAAATATATATTGGAAAACTGGAGTTGATCAAATAAGCCACATCAGAAAGGACTAAAGTGCTGATGACTGAATAAGAGCTAGGAGCTCATTGAACATAAATATAGGCTGGAGAATTGACAGAGATTCTTCAGAGACTGGAGACAGATATCCAAATCGTCTTCCTGTACCTGGCACTCAAGCTTACTATTGCCCCTAGCCATCAGGAAGCTTTGCACTGACTGTGAGGACAGGCTACCATCCCTGCAACTGGTTAGTCAACGTGTCTCTTCCTCACACACGGACCATGTGCTCATGAGAGCAGGGGCTGTATGTGCCTGTTTCATTCATACTTCTGGCAACATGCTTGGTATATGATTTGCACTTATAAATGTTTGCTGAATACATAAATTAACTACTTCATGCATGGGTTCATGCATCGCTATATAGAAAACCGTGACCTCAAGATACAGATACTTGGCTGGGCATGGTGGCTCATGCCTGTAATCCTAGCACTTTGGGAGTCCAAAGCGGGAGGATTGCTTAAGTCAAGGAGTTTCTAGACTAGCCTGGGCAACATAGCACGAACTTGTCTTTACAAAAAAAAAAAAATATATATATATATATATGTGTGTGTGTGTGCGTGTGTGTGTGTATATATACACACATGTGTGTATGTATATGTATTTAATTAAATGTGTGTGTGTATGTGTATATATATACACACACACACGCACACACACACAGAGAGAGATATTGGATATCTTAATTTCCACTTCCCAAATATATTGAGTTTTCCTTATTAAGTCAAAAAATACAAACAACTAACATAATAAGAAAGTATAACAGCATTCTGCCCTCTTTTCTATTTCATTTTAGTTGGTTTTCATGAAATCTGTGTTTGTGAGAACACTATTAATGTGTTTGATGCATAAAGATTTTTTTTTCTTAGTTTAGTAAAATGGGAGAGGCTTCTATCTCCTCAAGTCCAAAGGAAATAGCCTTTCACCTGTGGTTTTAACTTCTGAATTATACAGTCACACATGAACATGAGTCTATTTCAAAAGCCATATTACAATGAAATAGAATGAAAGCTACCCAAAACATGTATCTAAAAAGAGCTAGATAAATCACGCTTGCTGATATTCATATATTTAACAAATTGTTATAATATTTTATAAATCATCTGCTTTCAAATCTAATTGTTTTTCTTCTTAACAAACAATATTCTTTTCTAGAATGAAATTCTAAACAAGTGAGTCCACTGCTTAAACTATGTGAGTAACTCTGCATTGACCTTTATGGCAGGTCTTACTCTGACCCTTGTTTACCTCCCCACTTGCATGCCCCACCATTCCTCCATAGATTCTGTGCCCCAACTAGACCGGACTATATTTAGCTCTACAAACATGTCAGGCCACTCTCTGTCTCCCCTGCGTGTTCATGTGTGCTGGCCACTGCCTCGACCTTCCTCTATCTCCTCAATCCTTCTGCCTTGGTAGCACCAATTTGTCTTTCAGATCTTAGCAGAGACGTCCAGAAAGCCTTTTCTGAACACCACCACTCTTCCGCAACATGAAGTTAGGAGTCTTCTCTGTGCCCCTTCAAATACCCAGATCATACCTCTGTGCTACCATATCCTTACCAAGTGATTGCTTATCACCTGTGTGTATTCCTAGATAGTAGCTACTCCATGAGTATTATTGAATGTATGCATGCATGCTAAAAGAGGTAAGATAGATGACAAAGTGGTCCTTTCTTGCTAAGAGTTTATGTTTTGTACCTCAGTCATGTGCATGAGTAAGAAAATCACCTTACATCATGGCCTCTCCCCATAACAATCTTTATAGTCCTTTAAACAACTTTACGTAATAATGATAGGAAGATCCTAGAAGGATCTGCCTTAACCTCATACTAATAGTCATCATCCAGTAATTGTTATCCTAAAATTACTTTTTTAATTTTTTTTTTCTTTTTTTTGAGACGGAGTCTCGCTCTGTCTCCCAGGCTGGAGTGCAGTGGCAAGATCTTGGCTCACTGCAACCTCTGCCACCCGGGTTCAAGTGATTCTCCTGCCTCAGTCTCCCAAGTAGCTGGGATTACAGGCATGCACCACCATGCCTGGCTAATCTTGTATTTTTAGTAGAGATGGGGTTTCACCATGTTGATCAGGCTGGTCTTGAACATCTGACCTCAAGTGATCCACCCGCCTCAGCCTCCCAAAGTGCTGGGATTACAGGTGTGAGCCACTGAGTGGGCCTAATTTTGTCTGTAAGTTAAAAATAGAGACAGAGTCTCACTATGTTGCCCAAGCTAGTTTCTTAACTCCTGGGCTCAAGTAATCCTTCTGCCTCAGCCTCCCAAAGTGCTGGGATTACAGGCATGAGCCACCACACCCAGCCTGTTGTACTAAAATTCCTTTTAAAAACTAATTTTTAGAATGTTTCCATTGCTGGCCAGGCACAGTTTGAGACCAGGAGTTTGAGACCAGCTTCGGCAACCTGGTGAAACCCTGTCTCTGCAAAAAAATACAAAAAATCAGCCAGGCATGGTGGCACAGGCCTGTAGTCCCAGCTACTCGAGAGGCTAAAGTGGGAGAATTGCTTGAGCCAAAGAAGTCAAGGCTGCAGTGAGCTGAGATGGTGCCACTGCACTCCAGCGTGGGTGACAGAGTGAGACCCCACTTCAACAAAAAAAAAAAAAAGAAAGAAAGAAAAGTCTCCACTGCTTATGTGAAAATTATAGATACTTCATCATATACAGACATCACATGATTAAATAAAACTATAAAAAGGGGCCTTAATTTTCACATTGTTTTAAATGTGCAGTTTACCTGCTTTTTTTTTTAATCTCTGCACATGACATCAGTAAATGTTCAATGATGGTAGTGATCATGATGATAACAGTAATAGAAATAAATAATATAAAGAATGACATATCATTAACAGCTCCAAGTTGCCCTCTAAAGGCTTGGAACATGTTTCATGTGAGGCTCGTTTTCAAAGCTGGACGCCATCGTGAAAGAAATTCCCAGTTTTAAAAAGAAAACCAATTCTGAAAGATGTTGTTGACATTTGTGACCCCATGGAAATTATTTCAATCTGTGGGCAATTTGTTTTCAGTCTTTGTGTACAGCACAGAAAATTCAGTCAGCTCTCTATCACACAACACCTATCTCTGCATTCACTCTCTTTTCTTGGCTCATCAGGATGCAAAATAACCTAAACAAAATGACTACGCTGACGTTTCCTTCAAATACCATAATAATTGTTACATTGTACTGACCAGAGACAAAAGGAAATTTTATTTTCTGTTGATCACACACATCTTTTTATACATGAAAAATCACAACACTATCATTCTCCCAAGGCTGCTTCTGCCAACAACTGTGACTGATTGGGATTCACAGAAAGCCCTCGGCCTCGTATGAACATGACAAGAGTCAAATTAGGTGGGCTGGGAGCAAAACAAAGAGCTGCAGAAAAGGAATCATCTCAAACTCAGCATTTTGACAGAACCTTCTTCGTGCCAGCGCGCATGCTGCCTCATTAAATGATGTAGAAAGGTCAAAGGTTGATCAGCTTCAATTTGGCATGCATATTGAGTAGTTTTTAGTCATCATTTTGTATTTCCAAATGAGAACCAAGAAACATTTCAAGTTAGTGGAGCATTTTCTAATGACAACTTTTAACTCTTCAGAGACAGAATTTCTCTCTAAGTCGCCCCTTTTCTGACAGTTTTATTGAGGTATCATTGTCATTTAATAAACCATACATATTGAAAGTATACAATTTGGTAAGTTCTAACATGTGTATATAGGTGAAAAAAATTTTCCAAATCAAGATAATGAACATAATCTTCACTTCCAAAAGATTCTTCCTGCACCGTTGTAATCTCGCCTTCTTACTCCTGCCTCACCCATACCCAGACAACAACTAATCTGCTTTCTATCACTATAGATTAGTTTACATTTTCTAGAACTTTACATGAATAAAATCCTATAGTATGTACTCTTTTTAGTGTGGCTTCTTTCACTCAGAGTAATTATTTTCGTATTTATCCATGTTGCTCAGCTGGGAATGGTAGCTCACACCTGTAATCCCAGCACTTTGGGAGGCCAAGGCAGGAGAATCTCTTGAGATCAGGAATTCAAGACCAACCTGGACAACACAGTGAAATCCTGTCTCTACCAAAAATACAGAAAAAAAATTTAGGTGGGCATTGTGGCACGCACCTGTAATCCCAGCAACTTGGGAGACTGAGGCAGAAGAATCACTTGAGCCTGGGAGATGGAGGGTACAGTAAGCTGAGACTGCACCACTGTACTATAGCCTGGGTGACAGAATGAGACTCTGTCTCAAAAAAAAAAAAGATTTATTCATGTTGTTCATATAAGTAAGTAGTATTCCATTGTTTGAATCTATGACAATTTATTCACTTGTTGAAGGTGAATTTGGGTTATTTGCAAATGCTTTTGGTTGTTATCTGCTATTAACATTTGTGTACAAGTCTTTGTGTGGACACATGCTTTCATTTTTTTCTTGAGTAAATACCTACGAGTAGAACGATTGCATCATAGAGTAGATATGTGCTTAACTGTTTTCCAAAGTGTTTGTGTCATTTTACATTTCCACCAGCAATGTAACAGAGTCTCAGTTGTTCCATGTCCTCAGCAACACTTGGTATGGTTGATCCTTTTAATGGTAGACATTCTAATATGTATGTAATAGAATAGTATCAATTGTGGTTTTCATTCCCTTTTCCCTAACAACTAATGATGTTGGGCATTTTTATGTACTTATTTACCATTACGTATCTTCTTTGATGACACGTCTGTTCAAATATTTTTAAAACAACTTTTAAAAAACAATTCTTTGTTTATGTTTTTTGATAGATGTTCAAAATGGCTATTTTCATTCAACTCATTCCTTTGATATTTTTTATTGCTGTGTTTTGAGAGTTTTTTGTATATTCTAAATACAAGTCCTTTCTCAGGTATGTGGATTGCAAATATTTTCTCCCAGTCTGTGGCTTATATTTTTATTCTCTTCACAGTGTTTTTTGAAGAGCAAACGTTCTTAATTTTAATGAAGACCAACTTACTGATTTTTATTTTTGGTGTTACATCTAAGAAATCTTTGCCTAATCCAAGGTCACAATGGCTTTTGCCTATGTTTTTGTCTATATATTTTACAGCTTTAGGTTTTATATGTAGGTCTATGATCCATTTCAAGTTCGTATTTGTATATGGTACAAGTTATGAATTGCTATGTGGTGGGTTTGGGGTTTTGTTGATTATTTATCTATTATTTATTTTGCATACAAGTATCTGATTGTTCAAGTACCATTTGTTGAAAAGAATATTCTTTCTCCACTGAATTACCTTTGCATCTTTGTAAAAAAATCAAGTGATCATATATGTGATCACTTGTTGCCTTTTAATTCCCACTCTTTTCTTCATGGGCTACTAAAACTAAGCACCTAACAGTATCTTTCACTAGAAACATCATAGCAAACCTCTGACCCTGCAGGAAGTTTGAGTAGTTGTTATAGTCAGAACTCTCAAAGATCATGCAAGGCCAAAGAAGAAAATATAGTTATAATATAAACTCAGAAAGAGAAAGATAGCACTGCCAGTTAACCATGGAGGATAGAATACAAAGTTATCTCTGCTTCATTCCTAATCCTGTTAAACAAATTAAGAGAAATAAAAAGACATGATGCCTCAAGGATAAAGAGAGCAGGAGAGTAGACAACAGCAAATGAAAAATAAAGACAAACAAAATCTTGGAATCTGGAAGAAAGAAGGATGAATGGTCAGTAACCTAACAAACCAGAGAAAGTTAAAAACTAAATGCCTGCATTAAGGAAAGCCAACAAGATGTACATCAATTCTACAGAAATATCCAGGAATTTGGAAGACAGGATACAGAGTGAAGTTGAAATGGTAAAACTAATTCCTCTCCATATGAGTCTCATCTCTCTCTGTCTGGTCTCTCTGCATGGGCTAATTTGGATTCCTCAGAGTAGAATTGTTGGGTTCCAAGAGCAAGTGTCCCAAAAGAGAAAGAGCCAAATGGAGACTGTTTTTTTTTTTTATGATCTAGCCTCAGAAGTAACATAGCATCACTTCTGCTACAATAGTAGTAGTTACAAGTTCCTGCCCAGATTAAGAGGAGACAACACAGGCTCCCATCTCTTAGTGAGAAGACTACCAGTCACACTGTAAGAAGAAAATGTGAGATGGGATATATTCATTGGTACAGCCGTCTTTGGAAAATAAAATCTACCTACTTTCATAAAGAAACAGAGGCCCAGAGAAGTCTGTATTATCCAAATCACAGTCAGTAGCAGAGTAAGACTAGAAATTAGAAATCTGAACCCCTATTCCATGTTCCTTCCACTAACTCAACTTGACTCTTAATTTTATAAAATTCACAATGGTGAGACTACAGAGTTAATGGATAGAGAGAATTTAGTATAGGAAAATTCTGACCGGAACCCTAGGTAAGATTTTCACGATTCAGTGAGTTCAGGCCATAAAGAAACTATTTATTCAGTAGAGCTATGAAAGTTAGAAAATCCTAGAAAGGAATTTTTAATAATTTTCAAATCAAAAAAAAGTTAATGACATCAATGGAGGAAAGGTTTGTAAGTCAGGCTTCCTCATTGCCGATTTTCATGGCTTTATGAAAATCGGTGAATATGTTTTCTACAGACAGCTTCATTCTTTTTTTCACAGAGTAATACAAATAATTCTAGCATGATTTAACTATCTAACAACAGGAATCAGGTGTGGTTTTCTGAGCAAGTTAAATTCCAACAGTGTTACTCATTTTGATATGTTTTACTCTGGTAATTTATATATTTAAAGTAATGGTTTAATTAGGCTGCACGTGGTGGCTCATGCCTGTAATCCCAACACTTTGGGAGGCAGAGGCAGGTGGATCACTTGAGGTCAGAAGAGCAGCCTGGCCAACATGGTGAAACCCCATCTCTACTAAAAATACAAAAATTGACCAGGTGTAGTGGTGCACACCTGTGGTCCCAGCTACTGGGGTGGTTGAGGCAGGAGAATTGCTTGAGCCCAGGAGGCGGAGGTTGCAGTGAGCCAAGACCATGCCACTGCACTTCACAGTGAGACTCTACCTCAAAAAAAAAAAAAAAAAAAAAAAAAAAACCAGTAATGGCACAAAAAGGAATGAGATTAAATAGAAATAAAAAAAAAAAACTGTGAAGTCTTACTACATAATTTATAGTAGATTTAATTGGCCAAGGGCACATGTAATCTCAAGGTTAACCAATAAAAGAATAGCACAAGGGACAAAATTAATGAGCTAATAGAGGGAGTAAATACAATCATTAAAATGTTTAATTCAGGATGGGCGCGGTGGCTCACACCTAAAATCCCAGCACTTTCGGAGACTGAGGCAAACAGATCACCTGAGGTCAGGAGTTTGAGACCAGCCTGGCCAACATGGTGAAACCCCAACTCTACTAAAAATACAAAAATTATCTGGGCATGGTGGCATGTACCTGTAGTACCAGCTACTCAGGGGGCTGAGGCAGGAGAATCGCTTGAACCCGGGAGGTGGAGCTTGCAGTGAGCCAAGATTGCATCATTACATTCCAGTCTAGGCGTCAGAGCGAGACTCCGTCTCAAAAAAACAGTTTAATTCATTAAAAAGACAAAAATAAGGAGGAACAAAAGAGAACAGAGAACATGGGACAAATGTAAAGGAGAAGACAGCATATATATCCCAAATATATTAGTAATTACAATAAATACGTGAATACACAATAATGCATCTATCCACTCCATCTCTCAAGGAAGTTTCAGGGGTTACAAGTTTTTGCTATTACAAAAATACACTAACAAAAATGAAAGTGGAATCACTAAACACTGTACATCTTCCACTTTATCAGGTCTTGCCAAACTGCTTTCCCTCATCATAAAACAGCTCCTCCTTTACCACATTCCTGCCAATGCTTGGTATCACCAGACTTAAAAAATTTGCCAATCTCATGGGCATGAAGTAATGCCTTATAGCTTTAATTGGCATTTACCTTACCAAAGGTGAAGTTGAATATCTTTTATATATTAACCAGGAGGATTTCTTCTTCTATGATTTGATTTCTTATACCATTTGCCCTTTTATTGTTGTGTTGTTTGATTTGCCTCTTAATTTATTTCATATGTTAGTCACTGGCTTGGATTACTGAGTAGATAATAGTATTCTTCATATAGAGAGAAAATAAAGATACAAGTTGGAGCTGCAGAAGTAGAAAAGAAAGAAAGAAAAGAGAGAGAGAGAAAGGAAGAAAAGAGAGAGAGAGAGAGAAAGGAAGAAAAGGAGGGAGGGGGATGAAGGGGGAGGGAGGTGGGAAGGAAGAAAGGGAGGGAGGGAGGGAGGGAAAAGAAAAGAAGAGAAAAGAGAGAAAGAAATTCAGGCATATTTTTTAGTAACAGTTCATGAATTCAGTTTCAGATAATATATTGCAAATATCTTCTCAAAATGACTAAATTTAACTTTATGGTACTTTTTGCATTCAAATTTTAATATGGTTAACATATTTATTTTCCCTATCTGACTTGTGCTTTTCATGTAAAAAATTCCTTCCCAACCTGGAAATTAAAGATGACCTCAAGTTTAAAAAGTTTTAGTTTTCTCTTTTAGGTCTTGAATCTTTCTAGAATTTAATTTTGCTTGTGGTATGAAATAAATATTCAATTCTTTTCCACATAGATAGCCAATTGTCCCAGTATCATTTATTAAATGGTCTGTAATTTTCTTATTGATTTATATTGGCACCTCTGTTATATTCCAACATCTCACATCTATCTATAGTCTAATTGCCTATGTTTATGCCAATATCACACTGTTTTAATTGCTATCACTTCTTTTTTTTTTTTTTGAGATGCCATCTCGCTCTGTCGCCCAGGCTGGAGTGCAGTGGTGAGATCTCAGCTCACTGCAAGCTCCGCCTCCCAGGTTCACGCCATTCTCCTGCCTCAGCCTCCCGAGCAGCTGAGACTACAGGCACCCGCCACCATGCCTGGCTAACTTTTTTGTATTTTTAGTAGAGACAGGGTTTCACTGTGTTAGCCAGGATGGTCTTGATCTCCTGACCTCGTGATCCGCCCACCTTGGCCTCCCAAAGTGCTGGGATTACAGGTGTGAGCCACTGCACCTGGCCAATTGCTCTCACTTCTTATTAAATCTTGTTATACAGTAAGATATCTCTCCCCTCACTTATTTTTTTAATTATTTTGGCTCTTCTTAGCATTTTATTATTCTATATGAATTTTAGTTTCAACTTGTCAAGTTTCAAGAAAAAAAAAACTGGAACTCTTAATAGAAGAATCAACGTTATGGGTTACATTGGAAAAAAATTACATCAATATTGAGTCTTCTCACTGTAAACTTATTACATATCTCCATTTACTTAATTATATTTTATATCCTTTAGCAAAGTTTTACAATTAATTCCTTTAAAGTCCTGCATATCTTTTGGTAAATATATTCTCAGTACCTTACATTTTTTGTTGCTATTGCACATGTCATTGTTTTAATATTTTCTATGTTTTTGTATATTGAACTTTTTCCAGTAATATTGCTGAAATTTCTCATAAGGCTAATAATTTATCTGTAAACCCTTTTTTTCTTTGTTTATTTTTTTGTTTTGTTTTGTTTT
Organism: Papio anubis; assembly: GCF_008728515.1. Lineage (NCBI taxonomy): Eukaryota > Metazoa > Chordata > Mammalia > Primates > Cercopithecidae > Papio > Papio anubis. The sequence goes on from NC_044982.1 coordinate 70,567,358, forward strand.
TTTTGAGTCGGAGTCTCACTCTGCCACCCAGATGGGAGTGCAGTGGCACAATTTCACCTCATTGCAACCTCTGCCTCCTGGGTTCACGCCATTCTCCTGCCTCAGCTCCCAAGTAGCTGGGACTACAGGCACACAAAACCACACCTGGCTAATTTTTGTATTTTTGGTAGAAACAGGGTTTCACCATGCTAGCCAGGCTGGTCTCAAACTCCTGACCTCAAGTGATCTGCCCGCTTCGGCCTCCCAAAGTGCTGAGATTACAGGTGTGAGCTATAGCGCCTAGACTATAAACCCTCTTTTAAGAGAGTACTTCATGAAGGGCAAAGGAACTTCCAAATCAAGTACCTGAATCCATTACTCTCTGAGCCAGGAAACAAAATATAAAGTTTTAAAAACAGAGAGGAAAGGAAATATTATTTCTTTTCATATCCTTATACAGACTATCTAGTGATTTTACCCTACTGTGAGGCCTGGCATAAATAATGAGAGTAATGTTCAGCAATGGCTTTGGAGGAAGGTTCACTCTTTAATCACTCTTTATGCTACTATAGTTAAAAAAAAAAAAAATGAGACTAAAGACAGAGTCAGGTCATGACTGACCTGTGTGCCAGGCTTTGAAGTCTGTATTTTATCCTGAAAGTAATACACTTAGCTCAGATTTGCATTTTGGAGTTTTATTTTAGAAAGAGCTCAAGCAGTACTAAGAGGGATAGACTGAGCATGTGTTTTTGAGGCAGGGAGCCCAGTCGAGATGCATTGCAGTAACTCCCTAGATTACAAGCTTCATGAAGACAGGGTCAGTCGGTTTTGCTCACCACTGAATCCTCAGAGCCTAGCACCATGCTTGACACACAACGGATGCTCAATAAACACTTGTTGAATTAATTGATTCACCAATTAATTAATCTTAGGAAAAATAATCAGGTGGAACCAAAAATAGAGAGTTGAGATGGAAAGGAGAAGACAAAAATCTATAAATATTTTAAGCAAAGAGGCAATTATATATTGAGAATGAGGGGAAAGAAGAAATTTAGACTGGTTCCCAGATTCCTGACTAGGATAACTGCATAGATAGAGATATCCTACAACCAGAGAGGGAACCAAAAATATAGACATGTTTACAGGGATATTTAATAAGTTCAGCTTCAGAATGTTGACTTTGAAGTACTTCCAACAGATTTGTCCAAAGAACAGTTGTATCCGTGGATCTGTAGATGCATTGGGAGGTTGCTGAGGTTCTCGGTATCAGGGAGTCATGCTGAAGAAGGGTAGAGTTCAAGTCTCTTTTCTCTATGATGTGCTATATCCATCTTAAGCTACCCTGTGGTCTCAGGGAAATGTTTACAAGGACTTGAGCAGATCTGAAGTTGCCTCTTGAAGAAAAATGTGACCCCACCATAGAAACCTGAGTGACTCACCTCCATTTGCAAGTGACATGACCCTTCCTTCAGGTAAGAGCAGAACCAAATACGTCACCCCTGCCATCTGCTCATCTTTAATCCAAATCATATCAGTGTGCCTTCAACAGTATATGCACACTTACTTCTCACCAGAAAAGTTCACCTGGGATTGACTGCTCTCCAGTTCTGATGGAAGGCCATTGAGTTGAAAGGTTGATAGCCTAAGATTTATTCTCTGTCCACTTCTCTAAATATTCTACCATGCAGTCTAGTATAAAGTACCACATTAACTTAGTTCCTTCACTGAGTACCTCTTCAGTGTTATTCTCAGATTTTAACAAAGCCCAATATAAGAAAGAGACATGAATAAAACCCTGGAGCGTTTGCTTTAAGGTCTTTTCTGAGGTACTGACCTCTATATTTGTTCAATGTCCTTTACACATATTTTCTCATGATAAATTCCTTGTTATTTCCACTGGCATTTTTATTATAAAAGTAATTTTTGCATGTTGTTACAAAAAAAAAAAGTTTTTAAGCAATAGAAAAACTCCCACATCTATCTTCTTTCCTACCCACACAATTCTAAGCCCCAGAGGCCATCAAGTAGTCAGGATTCTTTCCATTGCAAATGCAAGACCTGTGGCTTGAATTAGAATACAAGAGAGGAATGGGAAGGGCAGTCCTAAGGGCCACGGGGAATGGAACATGGGGTGTAAACTTCTTATCTCTGCCTCTATGAGCTGTTAGTCATTCTCTCACTTTTCTCTGGTGGAGGAGAATAGGGCTTCCAGTGATGAGGGACCATAGCTTTCCATCACCATCATCCAACAGGAAAAGAGATTTTTTTCCCCCTTAGAAAAATTCCAGGGGCATGCTCTAATTGGCTTGGCTTAGGTCAATGAAGCGTTGTGATTGGCAGTGCTCAGAAACTCATGACTGAATAGAAGAAAAGCAGTTCCCTTAAGGAAGGTGGACACTGTCATCAAAAGAAGCAGGAAGTTGTGCTAAACAGCAAAAGTGACTAAAGACATCATATTATCATCAGTAGTTTTCTAGGTTCCAGACATTTTCTCTGAATTTACAAGCATATAAATATAGTCTTTCTATGTTTTACACAAATAAGAATATACTATGGCAAATTCCTTTTAGGAGTTTATCAAAGAAAAAATGTTCTCTACAAAATACTACATACTTTCTTTTGATTTGATAGTGAGAAATCTCTAATCCAGTATCTCTTTTTCTTGACTGTCAGGAAGCTCAGCGCTGACTACAACATTCAGTTACTACAATGTTCAGTTACCATAACTATATTAAATCTCATAAGTATTTACTTTCCTCCTCTTTTCATAATTTTAGATTTCTAATTTCTAGCATGTCTAGCTTTATGGTACCTCAAATGTCTTTTATTGTAAACCACCTCAAATTCTTTTTGAAAGAAGATGAAATTTTTATTAAGTTCTTCTAGTATCTAGTATTTTTTCACTTTATTTTTTCCATTATGAAAGTAATGACTGCTTATTATACAAAATTTAGACAGTAAGTAGAAAAGTAAGGAGAAAAAATTGCCCATGTTCCCACCACTGTTCTCACCACACGTTATTAACATTTTGGTGTAGTGCCTAGTTTTAAGAGTCAGAAACAGCTAAGTCATATAATTAGCTCGGTTGAATAGGTTCCTTACTAATCAAAATATCCCTGGAGACTTTAAATTATGGAAGGATCCAAGGAGGATTAACAACAATAAGGGAAGTCTCTGAAATTTTGACAATGCTTACCCAGAATTTATTCTTATAAGATTAGCAGTAACACACAGTCTACTAGTCCATCCTTCCCAAACATTGTCTACCCACACCTAAACTAAAATAAAGCTTAAAAACCAAATGCTACGTTTTCCTTAAGCCCCTAAACTTGTATTAATCCATAAATTCAGTGGGAAAATTATTCCAACCAAAGCAAAAGGTCATATTTTCTAGATATCATAGCCAAAATTATGTTTTTGAGACACACATTTGATAACTAAGTAACCTTTAGATTACTAATTGTGTAAAGTTGCCAAGGTGATACAAGCAAAAGAAAAGTTCTACAGAAACTTTAAGGTTATTTCCGTGCCTGCCTGTTTCCCCTACAAACAGAGCTATACTTTGACTTTGATGGAAAATTAAGAAAATAATTATACAAAATATTATAATTTTAATACAGGGGTATTAGTCAGCTTGGGCTGCCATTATAAAATACCATAAACTGTGTGGCCTAAACAACAGAAATTTATTTTCTCACAGTTCTGGAGGCTGAAAGTCCAAGATTAAGATGCCAGCATGGTCAACTTCTAGTGAGGGCTCTCTTCCCAACTTGTAGACAGCCACCTTCCTGATGTAACCTCACATTGCCTTTTCTTCATGCCTGCAAGTGAAGAGAAAGCAAGCTCTGGTGTCCTACTCTTCTAGGACACTAATCCTATCAGATCAGGGCCCTACCTTTATGACCTCATTTAGTCATAATTACTTCCATAGAGGCCATATGTCCATAAAGTCACATTGGGGGTTAGTCACATGATTTTTGAGGGATACAATTTAGTCTATAGCATTCCATTTGCTCCAATAGTCATATTTTCTGGCAGTAATTTTATGTAGCTCTGAATATTTTGAAAATAAGCATTTACAGAGGGGTAAGTTCTTCACCTCCTCTCTGAATAACATTTCACCAATAGCGTCACACAACAAAATAAGCTCCATAAAAACTAAACATGATATGAAGACACACATGGCAAGATATACATATGTACATGTGGGCAGGGAGGGAGGGAATAGAGAGGTTCAAAGTTCATTCACTTCTGAATCAACTGAAACCTTTTGTTTCACCTTCAGATTTAGGTCCTAAAATACCTGGTATCATGAAATATAGCTAGGCTGGTAGGTAGATAGGTAGCTATGTTGAAACTATTAAAAATCGATGACCAAAGTAGGTATACACATGAAAGAACTGGATTCAGAATAAACAATGCAAGTTGAAATTAGAACATTTTGTTTTATGATACCTTTATGTAAACTACGCTTCTGTTTAAATATGGAATCAGGAAACTATTTTGGATCAGAATTTAAAATAATCCCATTCTTTTGTATGTCTGATTAACACATTTGTCTTTGAGGTTCTTCATCTGAAGTACAAAGCTAAACAGAAAAATATATAAATCAAATATTTTGGCCCTTCCCTGGTCTTCCTACCATGGGCTGATACTATTCAGAAAGCATGTCTTTTTCCTCACAACATCTGAAGTACAATATAGAAATTCATCCTTTTCTATATTGAAACTGGGCCTTTCCCCAAGATTTTTATTTTGCATTTAACAAAATAACAGCAAATATCAGGTATTAGAAGGATCGAAACAACCTCTTCTATTCTGTTGTCCTTAGAACACCATCTTTTATTCATAGCTTCTCTTGTGGTGCTGGGAGGCAGATTCTGTTGCTATAGCAACGCCCTGAATATCCTTGGGGATAGCTTACAGTTTTACTTTTTTTTTGAACAACAAAGAGCCATTGATACTACATGTTGCCAAAGGTTATAAAAGTTGAATTCTAAAATGAAAATATTTCTTCTATAGAAGTGGTACACCATATGCGTCCCACAAATTCAAAGAGATATGTAAGGATATGACCTCTGTGTGAACACTGATGAATCTAGTATAATACTGTTTGGATTCAATGGATTATTCACAGCAGAAGTAGTTGAAGTGTATGCCTTGTTTTCTAAGACCACTGTGGGGGATAAGGGGTTTATTCCCAGTATCTGTAAAGATCCAGGAGCAAGAAAAGAAAAATAAATCAAAGGTCCCATCGCTTACATTTGGTTTGTTACTTTGTAATCACCTTCCCATCCCCACCCCCACCAAAATGAACTGCTATATCAAAATCCAATTACACTTTGACAGTAAATAGATCCTCAAAGAGTGGTTGTTACTGAATCCTTGCTCCTCAGAATAGATATTAAATGTACGAGATTCTCAAGTGCTCTGAAATCTGTATTCCTTGCTTCATTTTAACTGGATTCTCTTCATCTATGAAAAAAATTCCTTAGCTATCTGCTTTGTAAAACTGGGGGAAAAATTTCAAGTATTTCTTTCAAGATAAGTCATCTCATCGCCCTAGAAACCTGAGGGGATGCACGGAAAAACACAAATGAGTTGAAGGCGCCACAGATTCGTTTCCTGGGAAAACAGCCGTAAGAGCTTATAGAGGCTCAGGAGATGGGAATCTGGATTTTTCTCAATAATGGAAGAGAGTGGTACATGCGAAAATGTAGATAAAACATTAGAATTGATCTCAATCTCCTCCACTCACCACAGCCTGAGCAAATATACTGGGGTTAGAAGACCCTCCCAGCAGATCAAGAAAAACCCATGACCCAAGGCCATTCATTCATTCATTCTTTCTTTTGTCCATACACTAAGTGCATGTTATGTCCCAAGCCACTCAAAGGCTTTCCAAATGCTTATTAAATGCCTGATTGTACTCTTGAAGAGTTAGTCTCTAATTCAATAAAGCCTTCGCTGGCACAGGTTCTATAGGTATAATATAGAAAACTTTATTAAAAATAACTGGTTTAGAAGGTAATCATAACTAGTAAAAACAAGCACACAAATGGTGTTTCTAAATACCATTTCTCACTGAAAGGAACCAGGGTTACTTGGAGAAATGGCTGATTCCAGAAATGGTTGGAATAGGGAAAATACAAGGCAACCTGGAATATCTTGTTCAAGAAAGCAAGACAGTGCTTACACACTAATAGAGGCATGTCAAAAGGACACAAGAACTAATTTGAAGGAGTTCCCACTCTCCATATCTTGGACAATTTGATCATTAAAATTAATAATGACAGATAGGTTATGACATTAAATAAAAAATAAATGCATGAGTCCATAGTGATACTTAGAAGAAGACAAGGAGGCCGAGAAGGGGAGAAAAGAGAAGGAGGAGGAAGAGGTAAGGGAAAAATAAAAGAAGAAAGCTCTACTTTACAGAAGAATACCAACTGTTATGGACTGAATTACATCCCCAACAAAATTTGTAGGTTAAAGCCTCAACCCCCAATGTAACTGTATTTGCAAAGAGGATCTTTAGGGAGGTAATTAAGGTTAAACAAGGCTCTAAGGGTGGGCCCTAATTCAACAGAACTGGTATCCTTCTAAGAAGAAGAACACACCTGGCGGGGCACGGTGGCTCAAGCCTGTAATCCCAGCACTTTGGGAGGCCGAGACAGGCAGATCACGAGGTCAGGAGATCGAGACCATCCTGGCTAACACGGAGAAACCCCGTCTCTACTAAAAATACAAAAAACTAGCCGGGCGAGGTGACGGGTGCCTGTAGTCCCAGCTACTCAGGAGGTTGAAGCAGGAGAATGGCGGGAACCCGGGAGGCGGAGCTTGCAGTGGGCCAAGATCGCGCCACTGCACTCCAGCCCGGGCCACAGAGTGAGACTCCGTCTCAAAAAAAAAAAAAGAAGAAGAAGAAGAACACACCAAAGGCCTCTCTCAAGCTTTCTCTCTCTCTCCCTCTTTCGCCCCATGCATATACACAGAGAAGAGATCCTGTGAGGACAAAGTGAGAAGGTGGCATCTCCAAGGCAGGAAGAGAGGCCACGCCAGAAACCAACTCTGGCAGCACATTGATCTTGACTTTGTAGCCTCCAGAACTATGAGAAAATAAATTTCAATTTACGCCACCCAGATTGTGGTGTTTTGTTTGGCAGCCCAAGCAGACTAATACACTAACTAAAAAATATTGAGGAAATGATAGAGTTAGAAAATCACCTTTTTTCAACCACCAGTGTAAAAATGATTAGTGGATACCAAAATCACTGGGTCAAAGATTATGGTTTTAAAATATCACCACATGGGTTAACTTTACAATAGGGAAATCAGGCATGACGTCACTATCCTAACCAAGTAATCAAACTTAGCATCACCAATAGTAGGACAGCCTGGTGTGTGCCTCCTGGTGGATCCAATAAGAAATATACACCACCTGCCGGGCGCGGTGGCTCACACCTGTAATCCCAGCACTTTGGAGGCCGAGACCGGCGGATCACGGGGTCAGGAGATCGAGACTATCCTGGCTAACACGGTGAAACCCCGTCTCTACTAAAAATACGAAAAATTAGCCGGGTGCGGTGGCGGGCGCCTGTAGTCCCAGCTACACGGGAGGCTGAGGCAGGAGAATGGCGTAAACCCGGGAGGCGGAGCTTGCAGTGAGTGGAGATCGTGCCACTGCCCTCCAGCGTGGGCGACAGAGCGAGACTCCGTCTCAAAAAAAAAAAAAAAAAGAAAAAGAAATATACATCGCCTATCCAATATTCTTGCAAAGCATGTTTAACCTGAGCCTAATTGTGAGAAAACAATCAGACAAATCCCCCAAAAGGAGACATTTTTGCAAGGCAACTGACTTAGATCATTAAAACAGAGTCAATATCATAAATAAAAGAAGTCGTAGACCCCTTCTAGACTAAAAGTCTCTAAACATTACAACCACAGAATTAATCAACTTTCATAGGATCTTGGGTCAACAAAAGCACCTAAATAGATGTATTGGGTATAACTGGGGAAATGTTTAATGGGCCGTATGTTAGATGACAAAACTGAATTCACATTAATTGTCTTCGGTAGGAACAGTGTAATGGGTATATGGAAAATTGTCTTTACACTTAGATATAAGTGCAAACCAAAGTATTACTGGGTCAACTATCACAATGTCTGCAACTTCAAGTGGTTCAATAATAACAGAAAAGGATACATATATATATAAATGGGGACCAGGCACGGTGGCTCGCACCTATAGTCCCAGCACTTCGGGAGGCCAAGGCAGGTGGATCATTTGAGCTCAAGAGTTCAAGATCAGCCTGAACAACATGGTAAAAGCCCATCTCTACTAAAAATACAAAAATTAGCCGGGCATGGTTGTGCACACCTGTGGTCCCAGCTACTCAGGAGGCTGAGGTGGTAGGATTCCTTGAGCCCAGGGGGTGCAGGTTGCAGCGAACCAAGATCGTGCTACTGCACTCCAGCCTGGGTGACAGAGTGAGACCCTGTCTCTAAATAAATAAATAAATAAATAGGGAGCAAAATAAAGCAGAGGTAGTGAAATGTTAATAATTGATGGATGTAGTTGTAAAGGGTATATAATGTTCAATGTATTATTCTTTCAACTTTTCTGTGATTTAAAATTTTTAATTTGCAGTTTAAAAAATAATTAAGAAATATAACTATACTAAAGTGCTCAGAAACATTTTATGGCCTATCACTCACTCTAGTTATTATTGACCATGCATCTACTGAGACCAAATGGTATAACCTAATGGTTAGCAAGCGTAGATGTTGGTTCCCAACAGACCTGGGTTCAAAACTTGTCTCTCAGACTTCATAGGTTTAATCCTTCTGCAGTGAAATGGGAATAATACGTAAGTGATAAGCAGTTGAGAAGATTAAATGGGGCATATAAAATCTCAAGAGGCAATTATTATTACTGGTGGTAGGAGGATAGGGATTGGAAGCTACACGCTCTGGTAAGCAGTCTCCACTAAAACTATGACATCGCTTACTAACAATGAGTGACTGCATTATATTATCAGAGACCATTTTTGTGGCAAGAGTCTTTTCATCCAAATCAAAAGTTCCTTGAAGGCAAGAACCATGTCTTTCCTGATTTCTATATCTCCCAAAGAATCTTGTACAACGTTACACATGATCATATTTCATCTGTACGTTATGCTTGATTAGTGCTTCTCAACTATGGCTGCACATTAGAATCGCCTGGGAAGGCTTTTAAAAAGTCTGATCCCTGGACCCCGTCCCCAGATCATTTTTATTTTGTTAGTCTGAAGTAGGACTTGGGCCTCAAGGTTTTTTTTAAAAAAATTCCCAGAGAGATTGTAAAAGGTTTATATTTCGTTTCTCCTTAGGGCAATGGCACAAGTCACTGCTGCCAACTTTCCACCCGCCTTGGAGTAACCTGAAGTGTCAGATTAGGTAAATTTGTGTTTTAACATGTCAGCCTTCTCCCATGAGCTGCTAACTTCAGACCATTTGTAAGACCACCATCATTTAGGCTGTTAACATAAAACATAACAGATTTGTGCTTCACTTTATCAAAATGTATAATTATACCTAATGCTGCTCTTTCTTCAGTTGATGAAAACTATAAAAGGCCCTTTCCTAAACCCCAAGTCTGAGTAAGTTTTCACAATAGAACAAGCATCCAAACAGCAGAAACATGACTGTAACACTGAATTAGTTGATAATGTGGACTTTCACAATTCAGAAAATAATTTCATTTGTGTTCCAGAGAAACGAAAACAGAGGGCAGAACACCTGAAGGATAAAACAAATGGAGATCTGTGGGAGCAGAGGTCAGAATCAGTGAGCATAATAAGAAATGAGAACAAGAGCATTTTATCACCTCCATTTAGCCAGCTGCCAATGTTGGCAAACAAGTTCCTAATATGAATGTACCCAGGCACTGGTCTGAAAGTTGAGCATGCCCCTCCCTGCATCTTCCACATGAAAGCCACTGTGACCATGAGTCTTAGCTACAACATGGTGGTCTGACATATCCATGTACATTTTCCCTGCCCTTGGCCGTACACTTACCAACCTTGAACTACTGGGAAAGCATCATGTGTCATTAACATAGTAAAGAGAAAGGGCACTCAGAGGGCATAATAAGATATAATTATAGACCCAACGTGGTGGCTCATGCCTGTAATCCCCGCACTTTGGGAGGCCGAGGTGGGCGGATCACCTGAGGTCAGGAGATCAAGCCCATCCTGGTTAACACGGTGAAACCTCATCTCTATTAAAAATACAAAAAATTGGCCGGGCGCGTGGCTCAAGCCTGTAATCCAGCAGCACTTTGGGAGGCGAGGCCAGGCGGATCAAGAATCCAGGAGATGAGGCCATCCTGGCTAACAGGAAGTGAAACCCCGTCTATTAAGAAATGTCTAAAAACTAGCGGGAATGGGGTGTGAGCCTGTGATCCAGCTGCTGGGAGAGGCTGAGGCAGGAGAATGGCGTGGCCGGAGGGCTTGCTGCAGTGAGCTGAGGGTCCGGCCACTGCACTCCCAGCCTGGAAGGCAGAGGCGAGACTCCGTCTCAAAAAAGTGGCTGAGTAGTGGCATGTGCCTGTAATCCCAGCCATTGAGTTGAGGTAGAATGCTTGAACCAGGGAGGCAGAGAGTTGCAAGTGAGCTGAGATCCATGCACGCTCAGCCTGGGTGATGACAGGTGGTTCGTCTCAAAAAAGATATAAATAAGACTTTGTTTCTTTAAATGAACCAGGGCTAAACCATTTCTAAGAGCTCTCTATCCAATTCCTTACTTAATAACCAAGTAACCATGGCCAAGTTACTTAGCTTTTCAAAGCTGAAGTTTCCCCATCTGTCAAACTTAGATAGTAAAGTGCCTACTTCATAGGGTCGTTATGAGGATTAGAGAATGCATGTCAATGTTTAGCATGGTTTCTCACACATAGTATTATTAGCTAAATGGAAACTATTATTATATCTCTAATATAGTAATAAATCCAAACCCAGCAGTTTCTTGGGTGGAAAAATAAAACAAAGATATGAAAACCCAAATTAACTCCTATTTCCATTAATCTGTTAATAAAAAGCTTAGATTTAGATAAAATTTCAGCAGATAATAATATGATGATTTATCCCAACTTTGCTTTGGCAGTATCTTCAAACAAAATTTAGATATTTAAAATCATTGTCCTTAAAAGAGGTTCTAAAGATTCAATTACTTATTGAATAGACAGTTTCAAATTTTATAAACAAATTCCCATTTCTTCTAATCCTAAGCCATGCCCTCCAAAAACAATAACAAAGATGATGTTATAGTGTCTCCTAGTGGGCCCATTTTCACTCATTGCCAACACATGTGTGACTAACAGTAAAGCATTTGAGAATAAATTTTTAACTAAAAAGAACAATTCAAATGAGATAAAACCATATGGGGCAAGACAACATGGAAGCACCATGCACTAAGAGCTGGAAACTGGAGGTGAAAAAACATACATGGACTTGATTGGAGCAGAAGGAGTGAGAATTTAGTGATTAGCTAATGTAAGGGAGGAAAAACCTTGTCCCTCTCAGGTTCACTATCTGGGGGCTATGGTCTAAACTGGCAAAGGCAGATAGCAGGAGAAAAAGCAAATAGTTGTGTGAGTTTGGGGCCTATGAATTAAACTGGCAAAAGACAGATTAACAGGAGAAAAGGAATATAAATAGTTATTGAGTTTGGGGGCCTATGAATTAAACTGGCAAAAGACAGATTAACAGGAGAAAAGGCATAAACAGTTATTGAGTTCATATGTTATGTGTGAGGGGCTTCACAGAAAATAAGTAAAAACCCAAAGAAGCAGTTAGACAGGGGGCTTATATACAATTTTAACAAAGGGCAATAAATTATAGAGAAGTGACTAGACAAAGGAAAGTGGGTTTGGGCTCCTAGGGGTGGTATAATAAATTATGGGAAGGTGACTAGGAAATATATGATGGATAAAGGTTGTTTAGAAAGGTTTGTTATGCACACTCTTCTCTGTGCCCTCTCTGGTCTTCCTGGAATGGGAGAGGGAAATGCTTTTACAAATAGCAATTTCTGTCACCTTTACAAAGAGAAATTTATGCCTTGCTTTTAGGCAGAAGCAGAGAGGGCAAAGAACTTTTCCTGGGTCTGCTGTTTCTTCAGTTGCCCTCAGCTTACAGTAATCCTTATGCCAAAGTGGTATTTTGGGGGTGGCATATTCTGGACCCCTTCGCTAAAAAACAACTGAAGCCTCAAGTTGAAGAGTTTCCAGGAGAAGATTCTTCTAAGTAATACAATGTAGGTGGGAAAAATTATTTTGCCTACACATTTTGAAGTAGCCTAAAGGAGAAATATTAGAAGGGAACTAGATAAGATATGCCAAAAGAAAGTTAAAGAGTTTTTATTGTTACCAGAAAGAGGTCCCAATCCAGACCCCAAGAGAGAGTTCTTGGATCTCATACAAGAAAGAAATTCGGGCAGAGTAAAGTGAAAACAAATGTATCAAGAAAGTAAAGGAAGAAAAGAATGGCTGCTCCATAGGCAGAGCAGCCCTAAGAGCTGCTGGTTGGTCATTTTTATGGTTATTTCTTGATTATATGCTAAACAAGGGGTGGATTATTCATGAATTTTCCTGGAAAGGAGCAGGAATTTCCTGGAATTGAGGGTCCCTCCCCATTTTAGACCATATAGGGTAACTTCTGGGTGTTGCCATGGCATTTGTAAACTGGCATGGCACTAGTGGGAGTGTAGATTAGCATGCTAATGCATTATAATTAGCATATAATGAGCAGCAAGGATGAACAGAGGTCAGTTTTGTCACCATGTGTTTTTGGCTGGTTTCTTTATCACATCTTGTTTTATAAGCAGGGTCTTTGTGACCTGTATCTTGAGCCAAGCTCCTATCTCATCCTGAGACTAAGAATGCCTGACCACCTGGGAATGCAACCCAGCAGGTCTCAGCCTCATTTTACCCAGCCCCTATTAAAGATGGAGTCACTTTGGTTCAAACACCTCTGACAGTATGAAGGTAAGAGAAAGAGAACTGACTTTAGAAATTCTCGAAAAGGTAAAGCTAGATTGTCTCAAAGGTTTGTTTTTGGGGAACAGCCACTTTTGATGTTGTTCCTGTTAGCTTTTACTAGAGCTTTAAACAGTTAGGGAAATATTTACTAGAAGTATCATAACAGATATGTATACAGCATATACATCTATTTTACATTTATTAAATTTAACATGCAGTAGAACAAATAATAAATTTAAGGATTCTAGCCCCTTAATAGGAAAAGACTTATAACTACTCTAATGAAACAATTCCCATAAGAAGATGAAGTGCTACTTTTAAATCCAGGCGCTAGGTGGGCCATTGGCAGCCTGCTAAACCTCTGTAGGCTTCAGTAACACTATGGATATAACAGAAGAGCTAGGTTCAACGGACCCGGAAGTCCTCTCCCTCATGAAGTTGTTTCAATATAAATGGATATGACTCTTGTTAAAATGTGTCTCTTCCTTTACCCTCAGCCACACGTTTTAAATTGTATCTCTTACTCAAAAAAATAGCTGCATTATGTATGATGGGATAAAAAACATCCGGCCACTGCACTCCAGCCTGGGCGACACAGCGAGACTCCGTCTCAAAAAAAATAAATAAATAAAAATAAAAATTAAAAAAACAACACATTTTCTTCCCTTTTCCTTTTATAAAAAGAACAGGATTACAGGTATTTTTAGGTTCCTAAAATCTCATAACACCAACATTTTGAACATTTTAAAATATATTACTATCTCAAGAAGCGGTAAAGTTTTTAACCAAGTCCTAATAATTAAACTTGGTTTGGAATGAATTACCAGGTTGGTGCAAAAGGAATTGCAATTTTTGCCATTACTTTTGCACCAACCTAATATTAGTATAGTTATTTAAATACCATTTGGAAAAATCACAGAATGCTTTTCAAATTTCATATGCATCTGAGTATTAGCTCTCAGGATATTTGCACAGATCACATTAAGTATAAGGGACTAATATATCTCCCACAGAAATGTATACCTCAACAAGCAAGAGCGTGGGATTAATTCAAGTTAAGCATGTTTTTACTGACCATGTTCATAGACCCCAAAGTGATTTCTTAAACTTTTCCAGTTACGCTTTTCCTTTATCTTTTTGCAAAATTTCATACTTACATTTTTTAATCCTATATCTTAGAGTAAAAAAGTTTTGAAATTATGCTAACATATTAAAGTTATAATCCTAAACATGCAAAAGTTCTGGCTCTCAAAGAACATTTTCTAGTCCCTAAGAGCTTGAAAGTAGCTCAGAGGACCAGCAGTAGGAGGAATGTTGCCCGTGATCACCTTTCACTTTTAAGCATGCTTTTTCCAGTTCAATTTTGCCCTTCCTTTTCATTCTAGTTATTTGGGGCCTTTTCTAAGTACTGTCAAATAGGAAATTACCACAAAGACAAGTGGAAGAAAAAAACATTTAAAAAATAACTTCACACAGCACCTGCAATTCTAGTAAATGCCTCACTCTCAGAGTGTGCAGGCATTTGGAGATTTCTGTCAAATCAGTTGGGCTGCCCCACTGCAGGGATGGGTCGGTGTTCCCTTTTCAGCTCAGTAATCAAATAGCTTTGACTGGTCCGTGTCTGCTTTTGTCCACTTCTGACCTACATGTTCCTGTGAGGGACATCTTTGTCTCACTTTTCTTTGGTCACTGAGTTCATGTACCTCAATAGGCTAAGTCTTGCAGTCCATTAATGAGAATTCTCAGCTCAGCCCTGGGCCACCCAGAAACCCCGGTTGCATGTTCTCACTGAATGGCTTCACTGGTGGCCCATTCAAATGTGCTAATGTCAGAAAAAAAGGTTGAATGGGGCACCAATGTACACCATTGCCGAGGCAAAGTGACCGCGGCTTCCAACAAAGCTTCCGCTGTGGCAATGTTAAGCAGAGTTATCAATGGTGCGGAGGCTGAGCAAGGACTAATGCTCCAATCATGCCATCAACAGGTGGCACAGATGCAGCCACTTCAATATGAAATCACAGTGCAAAGTTCGCTGGCAATTCAATCCTCTCTCCAGCTTCCAATCTCCAGATACATTGTGTAGATATGCCTCCTTCTCTTTCTGGTTCTGAAGCTCTTTGAATTGGTTTGCAGAAGACACTTTGGGTGAGAGATGAAGTGAGTGTTTGTTCTAATTTTTCTTAGAGTTACACCTCCAGTTGAGAAGCTTTCTTAAAGCCGTTTATTTCCTCACAGGTGTACAGAAGCAGATAAAGCATTTTCTCGGGGCTTATCCCAGAAGCACTAAAAGGGCATTTGAGCTCAGCAAAGTAATGTTTTGATTGTGCAAAACAGATGTCACATTATGGCCCCATATTGCTACTTCTCGTAACAGAACATCCTGAATCACAACTAAATTATGAAGAGGTGATGACCAAACCAATTCTGTAGCCCCTCTTCCCCTAATCACAGCAAATGAAAGAAAAAAGATGATGGAGCAGCCCCCAAGTTTTCCTTCTAAATAGGTATTTCTGGGAAGAAACATAAAAGGAACTAAAAAGTGAGGATTGTTATAGTTATTTTAAAATTCTCTTTAAGATCCCTGAGTTTCTGAATTATTCACAAATATACAGGATTCCCACACATTCACATGGAAGAATAGCCCAAAATTATAATCCCACTATCATCCAAACTTCACATCAAGATGAACCAGTCCCGTAGTCTCCCAGATTCCTAATCCTTAAATGCTGGTGATAGTCT
Source organism: Papio anubis (assembly GCF_008728515.1). Lineage (NCBI taxonomy): Eukaryota > Metazoa > Chordata > Mammalia > Primates > Cercopithecidae > Papio > Papio anubis. The sequence goes on from NC_044982.1 coordinate 70,583,094, forward strand.
ATAGAACGAGGTCATTGCATGACAACCTCAGCCTTCTCAGAGGGCCCAAGATTTTGCTTGGCTACTCACTACAAGTCAAAATATACAGAAGTAGTATACAAAATATACTACTTTAGTTCTTCAGATCCTTCAAAACCATTTCTCTACTCCCAAATGAAAAATAGCATACAAAAAATGTATAGCATATCTTATCTCAGCTAACTTTTCAAAGTTATAATTTTATTGGAAGATAAAGTCCAAAGCATACAGTGTACACACACACACACACACACACACGAATTCAACCCACATGGGTTATAATTATTATTATTATTATTATTTTTTAGACAAGTCTCACTCTGTCGCCCAGGCTGGAGTGCAGTGGTGTGATCTTGGCTCCCTGCAACCTCTGCCTCCCGGGTTCAAGCAATCCTCCCACCTCAACCTCCCGAGTAGCTGGGACTACAGGCGCATGCCACCACGCCGGGCTAATTTTTATATTTTCAGTAGAGACGGGGTTTTACCATGTTGGCCAGGATGGTTTTGGTCTCTTGACCTTGTGCTCTGCCCGCCTTGGCCTCCCAAAATTCGGATTACAGGTGTGAGCCACCATGCCGGTCCATGATTTTTTAAATATTCCAGAATGGTAACATTGGGGAAATCCCAACTAAAGAGTAGGCCCCAACAACTTGTTATGATCTCGTTTAAAGATGAATGATTTTCGTGGAGAGAATTCTCAGGGGCCCACATCGTCTATCTGACCCTGCATAGGGGCCCTCGTGGTACCTCACTGTATCTGGTCACCAAGCCAGCATGGTGCTGGGCAGCTCTCCTACAGGAGCTTACTTTTAAGACTTCAGCTCCAGGGTGACCCACACAATCCTCTAACTCACATATGTTAATGTCTTATGGGGAATCACATTCCAGGTCAGCAGTTCTAGGCTCAAGAGGGAAAGAGACAGGTGCCCCGAAGCCACTAACTAGCCCTAAGAATCTTTATTTTCTTTCTCTTTTGCTGGCATATAAAAGAAGGTTTCTCCCTCACTATTCCTCGCCTTCTAACTCTAGTAAGTTTTTCCTACTATTTTCCTCAGGCTAGATTAATTATGAAGCAAGTAAAGAAGGTCTTGCAAATTATTTGTGATTTTTTATGTAATGTCACATTCATTTTCCCCTAATTTTTCATAATGAAAGTGAATTAATTTTGTAATTAGAAAAAGTTATTTTTTAAATAATAAAGGTAATTAATCTTTGATCTTTCATTCCTCAGAAATGGAATTTTGCCCTCAATTAGTTAAGAAAATTAAATATTTGCATTTCATGTTAGTAAAAGAAACAACTGGCTAATTTTTATTTTGTACTTACTCCTACCAGTTTATTATGAAGGATACAACTCAGGAGCAGCTAAATGAAGAGATGCTGAGGGCAAGGCACACTCTGCATGCACCACCTTCCTAGTGCCTCAATGTGGTCACAGACCTAGATGCTTCCACCTGGCTAGTGGAAGCAGCTATTTATTTGGAAAGAAAATCCAAATCAAGGGGGAAAAAAAAGTATTTTTTCTCTCTCCATAATTTCCTTATTAATCATACTTCACCCAAAGCTATTTAAGATTTATAAACTTAAATTTTATTTTATTTTATTTATTTTGAGTCAGGGTTTGGCTTGTTGCCCAGGCTGGAGTACAGTGGTACGATCTCAGCTCACTGCAACATCCGCCTCCCAGGCTCAAGCGATTCTCCTGCCTCAGCCTCCTGAGTAGCTGGGATTACAGGCGCCTCCCTGCCTGGCTCATTTTTGTAGTTTTTTGTAAAGACAGGATTTCACCATGTTGCCCAGGCTGGTCTGGAACTCCTGAGCTCAAGGGATCTACCTGCCACAACCTCCCAAAGTGCTGGGATAACAGGCCTGAGCCACAGCGCCAGCCTAAACTTAAATTTTTTTAAATCTATGGCTTCTTATGGGGACCTGAAGGCTACATGACCATCCTTCACATAAACAGCTCAATTTAGAAGCCAGAAGGATTAGTATGTATTCTAAAGTACAAAAATAGCATAGATCATTTAAGTGGGGTAGCATCTCAGGGTACTTAGGTCTTGGTCCAAGAAACTACAACCAAGGGATGCCCTGGCTTACCCATTTGGGTTACTCTCGCACATTTCTGTAGAGAAAGAGAAATATCTTTTCCTCACCCATTCTATGATCGTGGCTGAGCCCCCATAACAAAAGAAGAATTAACAAGAGAAAAGTGTACAAATTTACTTAATATAACTTTTGCATAACACTTTGCATAACACGGAAGCCTTCATAAGGAAATGAAGACCAGAAGAAAGTGGTAAATCTCTATAATCTTTAAGTTTGACAAACAAGTAGAGAGTCACGAAGACATATGATTGGATAAAAAGTATGATCTAATGTAATAAATGGGGGTGGGGAGTATTTAGCAAGGCCTGTTTGTTCAGATTCCTCTCTGTGTCCCTGTGTCCTCAGAGGTAAGGATGTTCCTTTCCTCCTGGTAGAGGAAGGGCACCTCTCAAATGAGTGTCTTATGACCCGCTTCACAGGAAAATCAGAAAAACCTTCCAGGTTTTCTTACCTGCTTCAGGGGAAGAACGCGGACAGGGTGAGAATGACTTCCTTGCTTCTGCGTTTTCTCACATGCCAAGGTGCAATATTTTGGAGTACCATGTTCTGAACCCCATCATTGCCAAATAGAAAATGTAATGGTCCCTTTTTACAAAATAAACATAAGTGAAAACTGGATTAGGTTAGAACCTTGCCACCTGGCTTGCATTATTTCTTTTATCTTCATTTTTTATGCAAATAAGCTTAAGAAGCCAGACCTTAAATGGCACTTTTTAAAAGTTGCCTCTGGATTTTACTTTCTTCACTGGCTCTAAAGAAGTTCCACAATTGCCCAGAAAGAATGGGTCAATCCCCAGCTGTCCCTTTGTTTACAATTCCTTCCCTCTTCTCTGTGGTCTCCTCTCCTGCACTCCCTCCCCCAGTGGCCCAAACTTTGCTTTTGAAGACTTCCTTGACTTCAGAGAAGTTAGACCATGTCGCAAATGTCTCCTCTTTCTCTAAGGCAGGCTAACAGAGATAATGGGCCCTGTGGGAGAGAAGAAGCCAAAGAAAGAGAAGAGTTCCTTTGGACACTTAAGGGAATTATTGACAAGGCTCAGCTGACTTAAACTCACAAATTAAAAAAATAAAAAGCAGCTGAGGTAGTTCTGCTAGGTCTTTTATGCAATCAAGTGAAATAAAGTCTGCTGACTTTTGGGTGGGGGAGTTCAAAAGGGGGATTGGAGAGGGAAGTAATTTAATTTCTTAAATCTTGCCTATGCCACATGCTGAAGATTCTAAATAAAGTTTTGGCTAATTGAAACTATTAGTTGAGACTACACCCAGAAAAAGTTACTAGCATTTTGTTCACTGGACAGAAATGAAACAAAGAATGAATTTTACTTAAGCGAGGAAAAGTCAATATCAATCATTTGATAAGGGTTAGAAAGCAAGCACTTAAATGCTATTGTAGGAAGAATCAGAAAGAATTTAGCAAAAATCCCTTTTTCCTCCCACCGGCCTACGTTTTTCCCTGAAGATAGACAAAGAACAAAGTTACTTTCCCAATTTCCATAATTTCAGTAAAGAACTCTTTGCAAGATTCTTCTGGTGTTGTTTTCAAGTCCTTAAAGCTTGGCCTTTTCTGTGTATGGACTAGATATTATGTGCAGGAACTCAAGGATGGGAATACATCCACCAACGCGTCTCCTCGGAGCAAAATCTGCCTCCATTAACTTTAAAGCTGAAACTCAGTAACTCCTGTTCTTCCTCGATCCTAACTCCAAAAATTCACTCACACCTACCCCCTCCTTTCCAAAGAATGACTAAATTGGGAGGCTGGGACAGAAACATTCCAAATAAGAATCAATCATTACATTGGTTCCAGTTCTAAGGTGAGGAAGGTGTTGATGACACTGGTGAGGGCTGCATGACCGCCCTTCACATAAACAGCTCAATTTAGAAGGCAGAAGGATTAGTATACATCCCAAAGTACAAAAATAGCATAGATCATATTTGAGACACTAATACAAATATACATAGTAAACATTCTCCTGTGTACTTTGTTATTGTTATTACAAACAAATATTGTTTTGGTTTTTGTTTATTTGTTTGAGACGGAGTCTTGCTCTGTCGCCCAGGCTGGAGTGTAGCGGCATGATCTTGGCTCACTGCAAACTCCGCCTCCCAGGTTCAAGCGATTCTTCTGCCTCAGCCTCCCGAGTAGCTGGGACTACAGGCGTGTGCCACACACCCAGCTAATTTTTGTATTTTTAGTAGAGACGGAGTTTCACCATGTCGGCCAGGCTGGTCTCCCTTTCTTGACCTCATGATCCACCCGCCTCGGCCTCCCAAAATGCTGGGATTACAGGCATGAGCCACCGCACCCAGCCACAAATATTATTTTTATGAAAAAAAAATCATGTTTATTTTTTACCTGTATTCCTTTTGACCCTAGTGCAGAATTAGTCTGGCATTGTGTGGACTCTACTCCTAGGAGGCGAATCCCTTCATTGAAAGAAAATCTTGCTGCAAGTATTCCACACTCAGTTACTAGATAAAGAGAACTAGCTGAGAAAGATGTATAGAAGGTATTTTAGGTCAACACAGCAAATTCCATATATGCACATGGATAGATCTATATCACAGAGCAGAAACATTCCATAGAAGATCTATTGCCTTATGGAATAACTTTTCTCCCTCATGCCCACTAAGCTTCCAAACAAGCATCCAGCTTTCTTTTCTTCTCCAACAAACAACATTTGCATTGTAGAATCATATTTTTAGCAAGACATACGTGGAGTTTGAGTTTTAAAAGCAAGTGCCAATTGAAACAATTTATTGTACACAAATTTTAATTGTCTTTAAGGAAGGAAAGTCAATTATGTCAAGATCCCTAGCAAAGCTACCACCTAGTGACATGCTGCATATTTGGCCACACTTTCAGAGCTTGTCATAAGCTGCAGACGCCATCTTCCTGGGCCGCTTTTGAAGTTGTAATGTTTTTGCATTTCAAAGAGGTACCAAGACAATAGTAGGAAAGAAGAGAGTGGGTCAGACATTCAGAAAATGTCAGACGTATTTTATGAACCTATGTGGCTTTCTATTTCATCGTCAAAATCTTCCTCACCAAAGGATTAAAACTATAGAACACAGTGGATTTTATTAATTAGTATGGTCTATTAAAGACTTTGACATAAAATATTTAGCAATGAATTCTCTACACCAACTGGTTAGTGTACACCTTTTTAATGGAGGTGGCAAAAATAAACAGTGGGGCCCTTAACAAAATTATTTCAGATCTATCACCTTTTCTGGTAGCATTCTTAAAAGACTCTACCATCATCAAATGACCCTTCTGTTCTCTTGAATTCCATTGGCAAGAGTTACATAGCTCCTGGGTTAACTCTATGTAATAAATTAACAAATCTGAGTAAGATTTGTGTATTTAAAAATCAACAGCTCTGACTTCACTGCTCAGTACAATTTTCTGTATTGTAAGGCCTGATAAAGTTTTTAATCTTTTAACAACTTACAAAGTAAACAGTGACTGGCACCCAAACCTGAAAGAAAGCCAGCAGCAGGTCTAATGAAAATCATGCAGAGAGCCCATCAGACATTAAGTAAATACTCCGCTTCTGTTTTCTAGTCTCTTTTTGTTTGGTTACCATGGTGACCTGTTTTTGTGGGGGTAACTTGGAATGTATAAGAATTTGCTGCAATTAGATGCTTGTGTCCTATTGGCCAGTATGACACAGATAGTTTCTTTTCTTAAACTAAAAAGAAATAAAAGAGAAGAAAAGACACTGGTGAATGTGGACAAAGCCAACATGCACTTTGGGAACCAAAGGAAAATTTTGTAAGCCTACTTATCTTTCAGAACTGTTTTGCGCCCCATCTCCCAGCTGACATTTCTCCATATCCAGCTCTGCTTCCAGATCTCTTCCAGCTTCTGTGGATTGTTTCTCCGATCTCCAGCTTCAGATTGTTTCCGTATCTCTTCCAGCCTGTGATTTCGTTTCTCCGCGATCTCCAGCCTGTTTCTCCTGTATCCCTTCCAGCTTCAGATTGTTTCTCTCGTGATTCTCCAGTTTGATTGTTTCCGTGATTCTCGGTTTGTGATTGTTTCCAGATCTTCCAGCTCTGATTGTTTCTCCAGATTCCCTTCCAGCTCTGATTGTTTCCTTCAGATTCTCCAGTTTGATTGTTTCTCTGTATCTCTTCCAGCCTAGATTGTTTCTCCGATTCCTTCCAGTCCCCAGGATTGCTCTCCGTATCCTCCAGCCTGTGATTGCTCTGCGTATCCTCCAGCCTGTGATTTCTCACCTTCTTGACCTTTCCAACTACTCCTTAGCCGCAACACATGTAGTGCACTTCATTTTACTTTCGTTATTCAATCATTGTTTTATGGATATGTCTTATCCCTTTAGGAGATTGCAAAAGTCCTTCAGGGCAGCAACCACATCTTCTACTTTTAAGGCAGCGTGATACAATGAGGAAACCCATGGAAGTGGAATTAGATGCAAACAATTGTGGTCTAGGTTCTGAAACCAATTAGTTGTTCAGTATTTAGATAAGTCTCTTTAACCTCATTGAGCCTCTGTTTCCATATAAGATTCATGCCCATAAAGGTGTAATAATTGGATTATTTTATACTGACTACAGTATTAAACCTGTGGTATATATTTACTTCTTTTTTTTAATTTTGTGATGGGGTCTCGCTGTGTTGCCCAGGCTGGTCTTGAACTCCTGGCCTCAAGCAATCCTCCCATCTCAGCCTCCCAAAGTGCTGAGATTACAGGCATGAATCACTGGACCTGGCCATGTTTACTATTTATACCCTGAATTAAGTTTAATTGATTCAATATTGTAGTTTAAAATTCTGTCTGGGGCAGCCCTAAATATATGGAAGATTAAGACAACTGCCTCTGCTCCCAAACCCAAGAGACTTTATCACTTTGTTATGGATTCTCAGACCACAAATTTTAAATCCATGTTTGGGTAGGGTGAGGATAGACTACTTCTAAGATGAAAAAAGGAAGCAACTTAGTTGTCTGTAGTTACAAAGAAAAATAAGAGCATCAGTACAAGCTCAAAGACTTTCTTAGCCTTTAGTGTCACCTGACTCATGAGAAAGCAAAACAGCATTACTATTGTGTCTCACCTAGATCCAGAGACTCAGAATGACAGAGGGATTGTTTACTTAAAATATCCTCACTCCTTTTCTTTCAAACAATATCTATTAAAGTTTAAACCTATCACTAGACATATCAAAGGGGTTCAAATCTCAGCTAGATTGTTGTGCAGTCCAAAGATTATCTAAATTCTCCTTCACTCACTGTGATCACTCCAGATGCTTTAAGCCCTTGTTCAGCCTGCTCAAGGAGGTTACCCATTCAGGCTATTTCAACATCTTCAGTGGTGAGAAACTCACCATACTTCAAAGCTATTCATCCCATGTTCAAGCAGCTCTAATTGTTAAATAATTCTTCCTTACATTAGAATCAAATCCCTCTTCTCTGCTATTCTATACTTTGGTCCCAGGCTAGAATTTGTCCGGGATTGTTTGCAATTCTTTCCTTCTGGGTACACATCAGTTTTCCAAATCCTTCTTCAAGAGGCTCACAGAGCTAAACACAGTCCTCTACTCTAGCTGACCAATGCAGTGCCACCTCCATAGTTAATTCAACATCATGACTGTGTTTCTGTTGAGGGCTATATGCCCAAGATAGGAAGATAAGTTAGACAATATTTTTGGTTTCAAGGAGATAAAGGTCTATAAGAGGAGCCAAGCCGGGGGTGATGGCTCATGCCTGTAATCCCAGCACATTGGGAGGCCAAGACGGGCTGATCTGAAGTTCAAGACCAGCCTGACCAATATGGTAAAACTCCGTCTCTACTGAAAATACAAAAATTAGCTGGGCACGGTGGTGTGTGCCTGTAGTCCCAGCTACTCGGGAGGCTGAAACAGAAGAATCGCTTGAACCCAGAAGGCGGAGGTTGCAGTGAGCCGAGATCACACCACTACTGCACTCCAGCCTGGTGACAGAGCAAGACTCCATCTCAAAAAAAAAAAAAAAAAAGGGAGCCAAGAAGGTTAGCAAATATGTCCAAAAGAAGGGTTAAGGGCTAAGGAGGAAAGTACTGTAATGTTCCAAAGAGGATGTTTTCAGTTCTCCCTCGGGCATGGGAAAGGACCAGCAAAAGTTTCATGGAGGAGGTGTTACCAGACGGTCCGAAGAAGGAGCATTCCAGGCAGAAGCAATTATAAATGAAGGCTCTGTCATACAATTCAACATGATAAATTCAACTTCAAAAAGTTCATTTTGACCAAACTGCAAGGTATGAGGCATGACCAGGCAAGAACTGAGGTTGGAGGCGTAAGCAATGGAGGACAGTGTGTGCCACACGAAGGCGTCTGAACTGTGTCCTACAGTCCAGGGGTCTCCAAACTGGGGTGCACACACCACAGGGGACGCACAAGATGATCCACTGGGGTAAGTTATCGGAACTCCTATTTTATTTTTACTTCAAGATTTAGGAAAAAGTTAAACTTCACTAATATTTCATTTCAATTGGCAATCAATAGGTCTGAATGTCAAACTGTCACATGTCATATACCGTGAGCAGAGCATCCTGCAGGAAAATGGAATCCCACAATATGAAGGGTTGGACCATCACCTCGTCATTCTTTTTTAAATTATTGTAACATATTGCATTTTATGGTGTCCGGTTAAACTTATGAATATTACCTAGTTTTAAGCAAATAACTCTCATAAAATAGATAAATTAAAAGAACTCTTCCAAGAAATACCACACTGAAGATAATTCTAATAGAGTTAGCACAAGAGAAACTGAGAAAAAGGCAAAACGGATCCTTCTATTCCTTGTATAACATCTTTGCCGGGTAAAAATACTAACAATTCATTAACCACAAATATGTGAGTGTGTGTGTGTATGTGTGTCTGTGTGTGTGTGTGTTTTGTATGTATGTGTATATAGATATATACATATATATGAAGAAGGCTATTTAAAATATGGATTTATATCTAGGCTATGAAGACTTTACAAAAATTTACTAAATTTGATAAAGATTAAAAAGTCTCTTTTGCAGGGTTTTTATTCAACAGTACAAGTTAAAAATACCTGTTCTTTCTGCCTTAGGAAGCATGGTCAACAACACTCTGAGAGGCCGGGCGCGGTGGCTCAAGCCTGTGGTCCCAGGACTTTGGGAGGCCAAGACGGGTGGATCACGAGGTCAGGAGATCGAGACCATCCTGGCTAACACGGTGAAACCCCGTCTCTACTAAAAAAATACAAAAAAACTAGCCGGGCGAGGTGGCGGGCGCCTGTAGTGCCAGCTACTCGGGAGGCTGAGGGAGGAGAATGGCGGGAACCCAGGAGGCAGAGCTTGCAGTGAGCTGAGATCGTTCCACTGCACTCCAGCCTGGGCGACAGAGGGAGACTCTGTCTCAAAAAAGAAAAAAAAAAAAAAAAGTCCGGGCTCAGTGGCTCAAGCCTGTAATCCCAGCACTTTGGGAGGCCGAGAGGGGCGGATCACGAGGTCAGGAGATCGAGACCATCCTGGCTAACACAATGAAACCCCGTCTCTACTAAAAAATACAAAAACCTAGCCGGGCGAGGTGGCGGGCGTCTGCAGTCCCAGCTACTCGGGAGGCTGAGGCAGGAGAATGGCGTGAACCTGGGAGGCGGAGCTTGCAGTGAGCTGAGATCCGGCCACTGCACTCCAGTCTGGGCGACAAAGCGAGACTCTGTCTCAACAACAACAACAAAAAAATACAAACAAAAAAAACTAGCCAGGCGAGGTGGAGGGCGCCTGTAGTCCCAGCTATTCGGGAGGCTGAGGCAGGAGAATGGCGTAAACCCAGGAGGTGGAGCTTGCAGTGAGCTGAGATCGCGCCACTGCACTCCAGCCTGGGCAACAGAGCAAGACTCCGTCGCAAAACAACAACAACAACAACAACAACAACATTCTGACATTCCGAGCACGGTGTGGTGACCTTCTCACAGGATGCAGTGGCCCTGCCCACATTCCTTTTGTCCAGATTGTGCCTATGCCAGACAACTGCATCTTGTCGCGACACCTGTGTTCTCCACCTGAGGGCTCTCTCCAGGGCCGCAGATAGGTAGGCCGGAAGTGCTTCATTATTGGTGTCTAGCCAATGACAGGCAGATAAGAGCTGGAGAATGTATTGCCTTCCATGTGAAACAACTCAGAAAAATTCTGCAGTGGCTCTGGAGCGCCCCGGGGGAGCTGCCCACAGCAGAAAGCTGCTTGAGAACATTCCCTGCAGTAGCTTCATTTCCTGCCTTTTCTCACTGCTGCCATCCCTTCCTGGGATCTCTTCCTCCCAAATCTATGATTAATTCTTACACTCGAATCCGTGCCTCAGGATCTGCTTCCTTGGGAACCCAACCTAAAACAGTGACTAAAAGGTATTAGAAAGAAAGAGGAGGAGAAACAGAGCTCGATATTTGAAGAAATACATATTACAAAATTTGCTAAATAGCTGGATCAAATTATAAATGTTTCTAACAAGTATCTGTTCTTTATGTTTGTTAGACTCTGTGTCAATAATAAAATACTTGAAGAGCAACTTTTTTGTGAGCCAATAAAATAAAATGTAAGCATATATTTTCATCACTATTAAAACACTGTGTTAAGTAAATAGTATAAAAACTAACTAAAAAGGAGAAAAAAGAGATCCTAGGGTACAGTGACAAAGTTAGCACCATAGTGAAATTCATTCCCCACATCATTACAGGCAAGACATGCATGAAAAGACAGTGACACCATGTTCTCACTTATAAGTGGGAGCTGAACAGTGAGAACACATGGACACAGGAGAGGAACAACACACATTGGGGCCTGTCGGGGTTGGGTGGGGGTAGGGAGAGCATTAGCAAAAAGAGCTAATGTGTGAGGGGCTTAATACCTAGGTGGTGGGTTGATAGGTGCAGCAAAACACCATGGCATGTGTTTACCTGTGTAACAAACCTACACATGTACCCCGGAACTTAAAACAAAAATAAATTTTTTTTAAAAAGCATTATACAACAATGAAAGAAAGAAAGAGAGAGAGAGAAACAAGGAAGGAAGGAGGGAAAGAAGGGAAGGAAGGAAGGAAGGAAGGAAGGAAGGAAGGAAGGAAGGAAGGAGAAGAGTGATGCCAGATGAACACTCTATTGATGGAATTAATTTTATTAAAACAAAATCTTTATAGTCAAATCTATAATATTTTAAAGTAATAATGAGGTAAAAAAAATTACCACGAAAATCTTACATATTACTCAGAGATCTGTTGATTGTCTCACAGCAAAGAAGTTAAAAAGAACTTTCATACTTAAAGATGAGTTACGTATTTTTCTCATACAAATAAATGTGCAAAATGTGCTTACCGATTTTATAATGGGAATATATTGCCATTAACATATTTCTAAATAAATAGGCTTAATTCGTACTTTCAGAATAGAGGTAAGAGTTTAACAGTAAGTGAGAAAGCAACTGTTTTCCAGAAGAAATGGTGGACAGAGCATTTTCAAAATGGCAGCAATTTGATAATTATGTGCTTTCATTACCAAAAACAGTGTATGAGTATAGTTCTCATATCTGCATACTTAAAAGCATGAAAAGGAAATTTTCTAACTTACTCAAAAACTTTGTAAATAAAAGGTTTCAACAGAGGTTTTGTTGTCATTGAAAATGTTGAAATGTAATACCTCTTCATGCACAAGAAAAACTGATTAAAAGAAAGGAAGATGAACTTCAAAAAAAAGGTTTGAAAATTTGAATGGTATTAAATAATAAAAATTGTGTTTTACTTATAGCCAGTGACGCCCTTCTTTCATTTATTTTTGAGTTATCCTGTGTTTAACCATTACAGCAATCAAAAACAAGTATCAAAATAAACGTAGCCAGGCTTGCTGGCTCACGCCTGTAATCCTAGCACTTTGGGAGGCTAAGCGGGGAGAATCGCTTGAGCCTAGGAGTTCGAGACCAGCCCAGGCAATGTAGGGAGACCCCATCTCTACAAAATAATAAGGAAAAATTAGCCGGGTGTGGTGGTGTGCGTCTGCAGTCTCAGCTCCTTGAGAGACTGAGGTGGGAGGATTACTTGAGCTCAGGAGGTGGAGGCTGCACTGATCTGTAGCTGTGCCACTGCACTCCAGCATGGGCAAGAGAGTGATACTCTGTCTGAAAACAAACACAAAATTCAAAAGCCTCAACTTTGAATCACTACATCAAAATATTGTTAATAAGCCAAGTTTTTAAAAAACAATAATGTTTTTTAAAAAATATTATTTTAAAACATTATTTACTTAAGCATATTGCAAAAATAGGCTGGCTGTTTTAATTTGTACTATTAGTAAATGATATTCAGAACAAATTTAATTTTTATTGTATCTCATCGTTTTGAAATTTATATTTTGTGTATGGTTTATCATATACAAAATCAGTAAATATATACATATTGGGTATGTCTGCTCCAAATATCCTTATGGATAGGGCACATATAGAGAGAGAATGAAAAGCCTGAATGAAAATTTATTAAAGGGTTTGGAGGTGAAAAATAACATAATTAGATTTGTATTTTAGAAAGTATATTCTAGGGCCAGGTGTGATGGCTCACACCTGTAATCCCAGCACTTTGAGAGGCCAAGGTGGGCAGATCATGAGGTCAGGAGTTTGAGACCAGCCTGGCCAACATGGTGAAACCCTGTCTCTACCGAAAATACAAAAATTAGCTGGGCATGGTGGCCGGCGCCTGTAATCCCAGCTACTGGAGAGGCTGAGGCAGGAGAATCGTTTGAACCCGGGAGGCGGAGGTTGCAGTGCGCCAAGATCGCACCATTGCACTCCAGCCTGGACAACAGGGTGAGACTCTGTCTCAAAAAAAGAAAGTATAATCTAGAGGAAGCCATGCAAGTTTGGAAACAGATGAGTTGGGAAACTACCTTGACAGTCCAGTAGAGATAATTATGCCTAAATCAACACAGTAATGATGGAGAGGAGATATGAACAGTGGCTAAAGTGAATAGAACCTGGAATAGAACCTGGAAAACCAACTGTGTGTGAGGATCACAGAAGATTTGAAATGAAGATGACTTGGTTCTTAGTTTTGGGCATAAGTAACTTCACTGATGGTAGTACATTCACCAAGACAGGACCTCCCAGATAGAAAATACCAAGAGAATAACATTTAGGAGAAAAAGCTAATGTATCTGCTGCATCTGAGATGCTTGTGGGAAATAAGTATTGATGTCAGAAGGCTGGGCTTACAAATATAAAGTTGAGAATTATTGGTTTATATGACACTTTATTACTTTATCAATGCAGCCTAAAAACAGATTATTTTCCTTTTTTGTGTGGTGGGGGGTAAGTCAGTTTTACATCCAATTAATTCACACAGCTTAAACTCTTAAACTGTTTTCACATGTGATATTGCTAAGGCATTTCTCTCTATATTCTGTTATTGCCATTGAGTTTTTGGACGTAAGGACAAGGCTTTACCCTTGCAGCTATCTGATTTCATCTTGCTAAAGTCAACCCATCGATTCACTTTTCAAGCTCTCCCGGGATGATGATCACCATCAAGCACATCCACCGTAGCTTCTGGCTTTATTTTGTAACTTTCTAGTTTCTGTAAATTGAAAAGTTTTGTGTTCTTTCTTTTTGCCTCTCTTGGTTCTCAGGCACATGCTATGAAATTGATTAGCTCCTGGCACCCTATCGTCATCAGTACCTGCATGTCTATTATTTTATTTTATTTATTTTATTTTATTGAGACGGAGTCTCACTCTGTTGCCTAGGCTGGAGTGCAGTAGCATGATCTTGGCTCACTGCAACCTCTGCCTCCTGGGTTCAAGCAATTCTCCTCCTTAGCCTTCCGAGTAGCTGGAATTACAGGCACCTGTCACCACATCCAGCTAATTTGTGTATTTTCGGTAGAGATGAGGTTTCGCCATGTTGGCCAGGCTGGTCTCGAACCCCTGACCTCAGGTGATCCACCCGCCTTGGCCTCCCAAAGTGCTGGGATTACAGGTGGGAACCACCGCGCCTGGCCCTATTTTATTTTATTTTTTATTTTGTTATTGTTGTTGCTTCCCCCTTATACCACATTCCCAATATTGTTTCTTCCCCTTACATTTTCTCCCACCATATTGGAACTAACATTAAAAAACAAATAAATAATAAGGGCTGTACAATGTTAACCTTCCCATCTGTGAGAATGCCAGCCAGGCCCAGTGGCTCACACCTGTAATCCCAGCTCTTTAGGAGATCGAGGTGGGAGGAGTGCTTGAGCCCAGGAGTTTGAGGTTATAGTGAGCTATGATCGTTCCACTGCACTCCAGCCTGGATGACAGAGTGAGATGCAGTCTCTAAAAAAACAAAGAGGGGAGAAAGAGAGAGAGAGAGAGAGCCATATCTCTCCATTTATTCAGAAAAGAGGCAAGAAAGAGAGAGAGAGAGAGCCGGATCTCTCCATTTATTCAGAAAAGAGGCAAGAAAGAGAGAGCCATATCTCTCCATTTATTCAGATTCATTCATTCAACAAATATTTCTTCGGTCCCTACAATGTTCCAGACTCTAAGAGTTTCTTTATATCTTTTTTATCAAGTTTTAATATTTTTCCATCAGTATTTTCTGCATTTCAAGTCACTTTCTAGATTCTTCAAGCTTTGTTGCTCTAATAAACGCCATAATATTTTCCATTGCATATTTTAATTGCTTGGTGAAAGTGTAGAACTCCTCTTAATATTTTTGTTGTTGTTATTGTTGGAGTCTATCTAGCAACCTCACTGAACTCCTTCATTAATTTTAATAGCCTGTCAGTTATCTTAAGTTTTCTGTGAAAATGAAATGGCAAATCATCTAAGAATAATGGCAATACTATCTCTTCCCTTCCAGTCCTTGCACTTTTTCTATATTTTCTTGCCTTGCTGCATTAGCAGAGACAATTACTTTTGCAAGGATTTACAAACCACTCTCCCAATAATTGATAATGAGACCACCAACCTACAGTTTACAAATTAGCTTCTCTTCTCTTTTTGGGGGGAAAAAAAAAAAAAAAGACTATTGAATTTTCTAAGAGCTCTCATTTTCAGTATCTTTCATAAAAAATCCTCAGTTCAAACATTTTCAGAATTTTTGTATGCATTTCCTGAGGCAATTTTAAATGCTAAATGCCATGTTTTGAGTTATCTTATAGGGAGATTCAGGTTAAGGCCTAGATGATGCTAGAGAAAGGTAAGCAATGAGATTTTATTTGAATCTCAAGACTTTATGTAATAGTAGCTGAAATGTAGGTTACATATCTTAATTTCATTTTTAGTATAGATTTACTCCCATCACACTTAATATCATCTTCAGAGTTGACCCCTAAAATAATAATAAATGGAAAAGCATGCGATGCATCATAGGGGTTACAGGAGTTAACAGATTTTAGTAAGACACCATGTAATACTATATGAGGATGAAGAACCCTGAAGCCGACGTTCATTTAGTATGTCATGGTTAATTCAGAGTAAAATCAAGAGTTAGTACCTGATTTATACCTGTTATGTAAAGATGTCTTAAGTTCACTACATGATCATTTTGTCACTTTTCAAAAGCACTGAATTCCTGTTCAATTGAAAATGTTTCAAGAACAAACCTATTTGGTCATTTAATTGACATTGCACATTAGTATATGAATAAATTTTTGCAAACTACTTATATGCACTTCTCTTCATTACGCTGATTTTTTTTTTTTTTTTTTTTTTTTTTTTGAGAGAGGGTCTCTGTTGCCCAGGCTAGAGTACAGTGGCAAAATCATGGCTCACTACAGCCTCAACCTCTTGGACTTAAGTAATCCTCCCACCTCAGCCTCCCAAGGAGCTGGGACTACAGGGATGAGTCAACATGCCAGGCTAATTTTTCATTTTTTGTGAAGATAGGGTCTCCCTGTGTTGCCCAGGCTGGTCTTGAACCCCTGAACTCAATAAATCCTCCTGCCTCAGCCTCCCAAAGGGCTAGGATTACAGATATGAGCCACTGCACCAGCTCCACCATGCTATAATAACTCTGTGTAACATTACACTTTTTGGCTTGCTTGACTGTGTTTTAGTGTCTGGTTAGCTAGTGACACTGACACCAAAACAAAGATTTGCCACACATTTGGAATAGACTAGTTCATAATCAAATTTAAATAGTTTATTGTGAAACCGGGAAATTGTTGTAAAACTAGACACAAAAAAAACGTATTTATTCAGCTAGTACGTGTTAATATTTATTGCTTGGATAAAGACATTTAAAGTCATGATATTATGCTCTTTTTCTCCTTCTCCAGTCTTATTCACTTACCTCCTGCGATAAGGTTTTTTCATCATCCTCAAATGCAACTTTTATACTCACTCAAAAAATAATAATTACAGCAAGAAAATAGCAAGTGATACTACTTATTTTACTGTATTTATCCTGAGATGTGTGAAGTATTAGTTTAAGTTTTTTTCAGCTGGATTGAATTTAATTAATAATTTGGAGTACTAAATAATTTTTCCATGGAAATTCACAATGTGGCCATAAGGATAAAAAGAACTCACATTAAGAAGAAGAGAAAGCAATAGACATACAGTGACAAAATATAGTAGAGTTAATTAAAAGCACTAACAGCAGAAACATTTACTAAAGAGTCTTCTTCGGCCTTTTCTAGAGCAACAAATCTAAACAGTGCTATGCTTTATGTTGCTTTCTTTCACTTTACAGATGCTGAAAACTTTCAAGTTTCTATCTCCTAGAAGTGGGGTAGGGGGAAAGCTGGTTATTATTCCTAAACCCATTGAAATTGCATTTGTGGCATCAAAATGGATTTTTTTAAAGCAGGATGTTGGATTGACAGTAAAGCAGCTGCTCTGCAACAAACGAAAGCAAAAATTAATAAGAGACCTTAGCAAAAGAAAGACTATTGGTTTTGCACACCCAGAGCAAATTGGCTGGATTTAGAAGAGCACACTTTGATCTTTTCCAGACTAATTACTGCTCTGTGGTTTGACTGTTTTGTGCATTAGTTGCCCTTCATACAAAACCGAAACTGCTATGGTACACAGCTGTAATACAAATGAAAATTTGACATTCAGTAAACAAAGCATGGCAAGGGTCATTCTTTCAGCACAATAACTGCATAATACAATTTTAGAATGCCTTTTGTATACAAAAAAATGACACATTTTAAGGCAGTTTTGAACTCAGAGTAGGCAGTCAAGGCTGTTTGTAAAAGACAGAGAAATTGCTCCCAACTCTGATCTATAAATATAGATTAAAAACAGTTTATTTTGACATTGTAGAAATGTTGAGGAATTTACATATTCACAGCAATAAATGCATTCATTTCTAGAAGATGGTTTTTCATTTTTCTATAAGGTTAATTGGGAGCAAATTTCTTAAGTAGCAGTTTGCAGTAGCAATAATGGTGTTTATTCACCAATATGATTCTGGATTTGCTCCTGAGAAGGAATGCAGATTATTTTATACATAGGCTTCACATAAAAGTATTTAATGCTATATTTATTTTTCAGAAAATATAATGAATTAAATGATATTTTCAACAACTACTAATTATTTAGAGATCACCATAATTATTAAAGCATAAATCTCTTTCTGCATAAGGAATATATTTAACATATAACTGGGTTATATAATCCTTCTAAATGCATTTTTAAGATGGTTTTGACAGTCACTTGAACAAGCTGTATAATAAAGTTATCATCAAATACTAAAAAATTGATCAAATATATTTAAAGATTTTTATACTATAATACTTGACTCAGTATGTATTTAAACTAATTTAACCTTTGGATCTATGCAAACTTTACCCAGCTTTTCCCAATGTACACATTTAAGCACCTTCAAATATACCTATACTTTAAAAGTCAAAGGGCTTACAATAATTCCACCACTTAATGATGAAGTATTTCAAATGTAGAGAAATATTTGATCAAAGAAGTAATCTATCAGAAACATTCCTAGCTAGACTAGAACTAAAAAAAATATCTTTATGCTTTGTTTCTGTCTCAAACTTTTGAAAAGAGGTGACTTACAGACTATTTATGATGTCATTCATTTAACTGTTCATTAGAAACTGAAAAAAGGTTTATGCAGGATTGACTGATGGCCAACAACCGTAACCAAGACACCACACCTATGGGTGTTAAAGACTGCAAATATCGAACTCTTCCGTTCAAGCATTGGAGAATACTCCACATTCCACGTTGAGCATGTTTTCTCTCAGTCATTATTTCTTTAATTGCTATACGAATTATACAAATCTTCTGACCTTCAGTGCCTTCCCTTTTTGCTTTCAAAGTTAGCCAGCAACATCCTTCATATACACACACAAAGCTGTTTTCTAAATGCCTGTTTTTGTCTGGCTCATTTACCTTTACCTAACAGAACAGCTCTCCTGGGGGAGGGAAAAAAGAGTAGTTACCTATTCACAGCAAGAGACTTGAGAGTTCAGCACAATAGATTTTCACAATGTGTTTAGGAGAGGCACAGAACTACGGTACTAAGCACCATGCGGAAAGGTAGATAAATATATACAGATAGAACCACAGAGCTCATCCAAGTGGACTGTAGAATAACAGAGAATCTATAGTGCTTTCTACTTCAGCAGCAATCAAAGCCAACCTCTGCAAATTAATCAGCCTGCAAAATACCAAGAATGGAGAAAAAGGATATTGATTCCTGGAGAAGTCACCTATATTTTATTTTCCCATTAAAAAATGATCACAGAATGCTATTCTAAAATGTGAACATGAAGTATAAAACAGACTAGTTCCTTTTTGCTAATACTTCTATGAGCATCTCAGAATGACTCCATGAAACTCTTTTTGTTTAATTTTCAGCTGGGTAGAGAATTGTTAAATAAACGCTTAAAGCATCGTTCACCGTGTGTGTGTGTGTGTGTGTGTGTGTGTGTGTGTGTGTTTTCTCAAGGGTGTTAGAGTCTTGGAGTTATAGAAATTTACTGATGACTCCATTGAGTGTTCTTTCTTTCCTATGATCATTAATTATTCAACGTCCCTTTTCATTTGCTTTCATCCTAAATCCTGCCTTCAGATTCACATACTGTCTGCAAAGCAACAAGGAATTAAGAAAGAGGTTTTTCTTCAAAATAGGTTTTCTGGTTAAACGCCCAAATTAAAGACCCTTTCCAACCTACTTTACTCAAAAGTTAAAAAGAAATACATTCATTGAGATATAATTTTTATAAAAATCATAATTCTGGAAAACAAATTATATTTTATTTAGCAGTGTAAGCTGTTTTCCATAATGTTTTCTTAATGGTCCTATAAAATAATAAAGAATTCTTTCATGTGCTATACATCAGTTTTAGCCCTGTGGCGGAATGGCTTTCTGAATTCCCACCTACCCCCAACCCCAAATGGTTAATGTTCCAAGTTTGTGCTTTGGGGGTTATTACAGTCACAGGTTCTGTTTTAAATTAAACACCTAATTAAAAGGAAGCCATTCATAAGTAGCAATGCACATAAATCAGAATGGAATAATAGGAGCTCCACATATATCGCCTTTTCCCACAAGGCTCTTAGAACATGTTTTGTGCCCAAGAAAAAAACTGAAATTTGTCAATTAGCTCAATTGCAACCAGACCTCTTTGCTGAGTATACAAATTGGTCCCCACTACCACTAGCATGTTTTGGTGTGACAGAATGGCAGCAATTGTCATTTGCCTCCTAGAAGTAGCCCCTAAAGCAGAATGTTCTCATAGGTCATTTTGAGACTATTACCAACATTACTTTGCTTCCTCCTGGCAAGAAGCTAACTCCATCCAGACAAAGAGAGAAAAGAATTCTCAACCTTTGGGTGAAATGTAAGTACTTTCAGGAAATCTCATTAAAAAATTGCTCCACATATCATGGGGCTTTTAATTGCTCCCCAAACCATTTTTCCTCTTCTTAAGGTTGAAGGTTACAAGGTACTTTTTAAAATGGATTTAACACTTGCTGGTCACTGAGAGATTAAAGGCATAACTAGCCGTGACTGGATGGCAAGACTGCTACCAAAGGCTTCACACCACAACTGATTAATGCCTTCTTTTCACTTCTCTGCATTCAAATACTTACAAACAAGATTGGAATTTTCAGGATTTATCAACATCCAGAACAGAAGGTAGCACATTCTGAGCATTCCATCATAAAGAGAGGGTTTATTATAGAGCTGATTGCCCAATGGCCTTAGGGAAGTTATTTCACATTTCTCTTCCCCATCTGTAAAGTGGGAATAAAAGATGGATTTGTGGGATAAAGCTTGACATAGGTGAATAAATGAAATAATGTCTTTAAATGGTTTTAAAGTCAGATACTATTTAAGTACAAAAATAGTATCTTCAACACATTGTGATCTTACATGAAAGCACAGGGAATGTAATCTGCTGTCTTTTCATCTGAACACGTTCAGTAACAATCACACTTGTTAAATACTTGTATATACTTCTGTAATAAAAGTTGTGCTGTCATCCAGGAGTTTATTATCTCAAATGAGAGATTCTATGTGAAAATACATTGTAAGGAATAAAGTACTATACTTGCAACAATAATAGTAATAGGTATTAAGTGCTTACCTGTACCAGGCTGTGTGAAACAAGGGTTTCTACAAGGATTTATTTAAACCTCACATAACCTTGGGAGATATCCCTATTTTATAAATGATAAACCTGACAATGAGAGACACTGAGTCACTTAACTGTGCTACGCAGCAGGAAAGGGAGAAACCAGGGAAGAAGCCAAGGTCTGTCTGTCTTCCAAACTCATGCACATGACGCACACTATATTATAAAAGAGATTGTTATGGCGATAATGCTGTCTTTTTCCCCAGATTAGACTTTGGTGGTTTTATCATGACTGACAATTCATGTCTTCAAAAATGCACGTGTTGTCCTGAATTAGAAAGCTGAAATGCGTCATATTTTGTTCATAAAAGGATTTTTCTAAATTGCTTTTCTTATTCAGTACTTGCTTTTGTAAAAAAGAAAGTATTACACTCTAGCAAAAATTGCTTCTATTCTTATTTTGTTGTTCGTATGGGTTTAGTAAGTGTTGTATACACGAACCAATAACATCATGACTTGTTAACAGATTTCTAAATATTTAGTATTAACGTTTATGACACCAGAAAATACTGGTGAGAGTGACATTATTTTTGTATTCAAATAAATGCATAATTGCCAATTCTACATATGAATTTTCTAATCTAGAAATTTTCCTGGTATGGAAATAACAGATGTATAAATAAAACACTATTTTCTTAAATAGTTTTATTTTAGTTAAGAATTTATAAGAATCACATTTTCAGGCAGGATACAATGGTTCACACCTGTAATCTCAGCACTTCAGGAAGTGGAGGTGGGAGGATTACTTGAGCCCAGTTGTTCAAGACCAGCCTGGGCAACAAAGTTTGACCCTCATCTCTATAAAAAAAAAAAATCAAAAAAATAGCTGGTCATGGTGGTGCATGCCTGCGGTCCCAACTGCACAGGAGGCTAAGGTGGGAGGATCATTCGAGCCCAGGAGGTTGAGGCTGCAGTGAGCTATGATCACGCCACTGCACTCCACCCTGAGTAACAAAGCAAGACCCTAAGAATCCTAAGTTTCAAACATTCATCTTAACAATGATGAACTCTATTCCCATTTCACAAGGAGACAAAGAAAGGTCTTCATAGATGGTGAAACAAAATATTTTAATTTCTTTCACGAGTTAAGTAAATTTAAAAAATATATCTGGCCCAACCACTGAAGGGTACTTCTAACTTTAAAAACATTTTTACAAGAAAAAAAGAAATTCTAAATACTCGTTTCCACAATTTACATTTTAGAGTATTGTAATTAATTTTAGAACATGGTATATGAATGAAAAAAGGACTAAAAAATTAACTATAGTAATGTAAGTCTTGCTAAGATAATGAACTGGGCATTTTATTACAATGCTGAAGAAACATTTTCTGATATCAAAATATTTTCTTCATTCTAAAATTGTAGTTACTCTGAAAAGTTTAGAAAAAGATTAGGAGCTATGTTTTGAAGAAACTTGGTGTGAACTCTGCTAACAATGACCCAAATAAGTTTTTAGATTACTCTTTTAAGAAATTGCAGTATTTCATGCAAAATGGTACCCACTTTACCACTAAGGTAATTTTTTACTCACCACAAAATGAAAATCTATATTCTGCTCTTCCTTGCATGTCTTTTTAAAAACCTCAAACCAGAGGAATGAGTCACATTTTGGACCGTTTTCTTTTTTAATCTTCTTTACTCCCCTATTCTGTTTCTAAAGGGATACTTAGTTTTGACTAGATTGCAATTTCATTTGAAAAGAATTGGACAGGTTTTCTAGAATGAGTTAAAGATTACACATGGAGAGTATTTTTGCCAGTTACCTTTAAAGATGCAAGGATCTTTACCCATGTAACAAACTTGCACATGTATCCTGGAACTTAAAATTAAGTTAAATTAAATTTTTTTTTAAAGATGCAAGGATCTATATAAAGTGGTACATCTAGATTTAATGCAGGTAATGTTTGTTTGTCGTTGTTTTTTTTAGATAGAAACAGTGTAATTGTGACATTGGCAAGAAAAATATGTAAAATGTGCTTTTCACTTTTCTCTTTGGGTAAGCATAATTTGTAGGATTTTATTATATTGAGAATGCTAAATACATTACTGAATTCCTCATACAATGATAACATCTGGTTTTGTTTTTAACTCAAATGGTTATAGGTATACAATACTATTTCATGTTACTTACAATTAGAGTATGAAACTCAAGGCATGTGGCAAAAATTATAAATTATATCATTTTTATGAAAAAGAAAGGATTAAGTATTAGGCTCCTTGTTTTGTAAACAGACACTAAAACATGTAGATCAAGCAAACCAGGGAAAGCCCAAAGTACAATAAGAATCAATAATTATTTTTATATAATAGCCAATATATAAAAATAATAAATGACTAAATGTTTTCCATGTGTCAAGCACTGTGCTATTTCACAAAAATGATTTTAATTAATTCCTTATAAAAACCACAAGGTAAGTATCCATTGTGCAAATGAGGAAAAAGAAGCTTGTTTTTTTCTTCTTTTTTTTTTAATTATACTTTATGTTCTAGGGTACATGTACACAACGTGCAGGTTTGTTACATATGCATACATGTGCCATGTTGGTGTGCTGCACCCATTAACTCGTCATTTACATTAGGTATATCTCCTAATACTATCCCTCCCCCCTCCCCCCACCCCACAACAGCCCCCAATGTGTGATGTTCCCCTTCCTGTGTCCAAGTGTTCTCATTGCTCAATTCCCACCTATGAGTGAGAACATGCAGTGTTTGGTTTTCTGTTCTTGGGATAGTTGGCTGAGAATGATGGTTTCCAGCTGCATCCATGTCCCTACAAAGGACATGAACTCATCCTTTTTCATGGCTGCATAGTATTTCATAGTGTATATGTGCCATATTTTCTTAATCCAGTCTGTCATTGATGGACATTTGGGTTGGCTACCAGTCTGTGCTATTGTGAATAGTGCTGCATTAAACATATGTGTGCATGTGTCTTTATAGCAGCATGATTTATAATCCTTGGGGTATATACCCAGTAATGGGATGGCTGGGTCAAACGGTATTTCTAGTTTAGATCCTTGAGGAATCACCACACTGTCTTCCACAACGATTGAACTAGTTTACAGTCCCATCAACAATGTAAAAGTTTTCCTATTTCTCCACATCCTCTTCAGCACCTGTTGTTTCCTGACTTTTTAATGATCACCATTCTAACTGGTGTGAGATGGTATCTCATTGTGGTTTTGATTTGCATTTCTCTGATGGCCAGTGATGATGAGCATTTTTTCATGTGTCTGTTGGCTGCATAAATGTCTTCTTTTGAGAATTGTCTGTTCATATCCTTTGCCCACTTTTTGATGGGGTTGTTTTTTTCTTGTAAATCTGTTTGAGTAGAAGCAGCTTGTTGTGTCCAAGGTCACAGATACAGAATTCAAGTCACTAAAATCTTTAATATCATAGTCTAGTAACTGTTCCTCATTGTTTAACAGCTATGAAACTAAAGAAAAGCATAACTTTATCCTATACACTGTCTATAAATTATGGTAACAAAATATACATTGGGATTATAGTTCTACATGAAGAAACTTAGGAATAGAGATTTCTGGTATATGTTAAATATACATTTATTAGCAAATATTTAGTAAGTGACTTCTATATTCTAGGCACTGGGTCAGGTGTCTATGATACAATGATGAAAGAGAACATAGATCTTGCTATCTAAATAATCATAGTCTAAAAGAAGACAAATATTTAAGAGATCATTGCAATAAAACAAGAGAAGTGCTATAAAATCGTAATAATAGGTAGCACTTATGGTAAGCCAGTCATTGTTAATAAGCACTTTATATATTTACTCAGATAATCCTCTCAGCAATCTATGAGATAGAAACTAAAAAGATACATTTAAGGGTCTATTGGAACACAAGGAAGAAAACACTTCATTTTGCCTTGAAAGGTCAGACATTTGAGCTGAGTCCTATAGGATAACTATATCAACAAGAGGGGAGTGATGTATCAGCTTGTATAACATAAATTTTGCCACAGTAACCAAAAATCCCCAAATCTTGATGGCTTATGACAATAAATATCCAAGATTGCTTGCAAAACATGTAAGGTTGGCGTGGGAACTCTGGTTCCCATGTCAGAGCCTCCAGCATCTGGTGCATGGCTGGTGGCTACAGCAAGGAAAGGGGAAATGATGGATCATGTACTGGCTCTTTGCATCTCTACCTATAAGACAGGTGTCACTTCTGCACCATTTTCATTTGCCAAAGCAAGTCACACGATCATACCTAGTTTTAATGGGGAAGGGCAGTGCCTTCCTACAATATACCCAGAAGGCAAAGAGCAGGAATACTGAGGAATCACCCTAACACCTCCCAAGGATTGGAGTAGATAAGTAAAAAGGAAAAAGGACACGTGCAAAGGCACAGAAGTGAAAACGTGCTTAGTGCATGATGGTTCATGGTGATTTCGATGATGAAAGCACAGGATGCACGGGGGAGAAAAGCATGAGGAGGAGAGGAAAAGGCAGGCGAGTGTCGAATCATGAAGACTCAACACACTCGCAAAGTTTAGACTTCATCTTTTTGACCACAGGAACTTATTGCAGCATTTTAAGCAAAGGAGAAATACAATCAAAATTTTCGTTAAGACAGTTCGGGCTAACTGGACTGGGGAGAACTCTTCCAAGCTTCCTCAGGTCATTGGCAGAATTCACTTCCTTGCAGCTATAGGACTGAGGATTTTAGATCCTTGCTAGAGGCTACTCTCAGCTCCTAAAAAGTCACTCACAGTTCTTTGCCAGATGGGCTTCTTCAATAAGGCCACTGGCTTCATGACAGTTTATTTATTCAAAACTATCAAGAAAGAGAGACTGTCACCCCAGGGAAAGCCCAGTCTTTCTTTGAAGGGCTGTCACCCGATCAAGTAAGGCCCACCCAGGATAATCTTTCAATTAACTCAAAAACTGATTTGGAACTTTAGTTATATCTGAAAAATCTCCTCATCTTTGTCATATTCTGTAGGTGAGAAGCAAGTCCCAGGCTTGGCATACATTTGCGGGGAGGGAGTTATACAGGGCAGACCACCAGGGGTAGAATCACTGGAGCCATCCTACAGCCATTTAGTCTGTCCACAGCAGGAACCAATTGAAAGGATACTTCAATTGTCCTGGTGAAAAGTTGTAAGGTCCTAGACTAAGATAGATTCACAAATGTTTAGGAGCTATACGTATAGCTTAAATATAAATTGACTTTAATAAAACTTTAGGAAATTATCAGTTTTGTTCTTTATCTGTAGAACTAACTTCATAATAACCAAAGCACCTAGTTTTAAATGTCTTGACCTTTAAAAAGAAAAGTGCCACAAATATTTCAAATATCTGGCTCATTCTAAGAGCTAAAATAAAACAAAATATATGAATATCAGCTTACCAAGCATTGAGTCCTATGCCACAACTTACACATGAAAACTAGGAATTACTTCATCATGATGCCAATAGGGTATATATATGCAGCATTGTATGACCTGATAAATAAGGTATAAATTTGCTAATAAAATGTATGTTGCATTTGTATAGCTTACCGTCAAAACAATTGTTTTTATATCTATTCATACACACACATACACAAACTAGCTTGTTAAACATATTTGTCTTGTTTTTAAAGGATAAAATAATTAATAAGTATTGTGCAAAACCTTCACTCATATAATCTGAACTCCAATTCTGGAGAAATGAAAACCAAACAAATGTAGAGATGTCAGCTGAGCCAAGGGCACTGCAGTTAGGGCTGAAAAGCAGAGATACTTAATAGCTGTCTTGGAGAGTGACAAATCACCTGCCTCAATTGGCTCTAACTAGAAATATCAGCCACATGTGCTCATTATGAGTCCATATATCGATCAAAGATGGAAAAAAAAGAAAGTCATGTATCCATTACCCTGCTTCACCTTTAGAGACTTCCTTAATGCCTGCATTCTTAAAATGTAATACAAGACAAGTGCACATGTAGTCCCAGCTACTCCAGAGGCTGAGGAGGGGGATTATTTGAGCCCAGGAGTTTGAATCCCACCTGGGCAACATAGCAAGCCCCTGTCTCTAAAAAAAAAAAAAAATACATAAAAAGTGACCAATACAATTATTTTAGATTCTATGTCAGCCACCATATAAATTGAGCTGAAATTAGAGGCAATTAGCGATTGAGAGAAACCAGATAAAAATTGATATAAAACACACTGTAAAAGAGGCTGATTTCACTCTTCAGGATTGAAATGCACTGGTAGAAAAGTTGTGGAGCAATCTTTGAGGACTCAGTCTCTTGGCTAATCTTTTTTAACTCAAGGGTAAAAACCAGAGAGGGGAAAAAAAACCCTCCCAAACTTTCAATATCCTTCAAAGACAAATTTCATGAAGAATCTCTGCTATCCAGAATGTCCAAGGCTCCCAAACATTTATTCTTCCAGAGACATGTTTTGCATCCTGAGCTTTGAAAAAAATGCCATGTTATTTGCATCAAAAGGAAAAACATATTTAATGATATCACAGGAAACAAACCTGCAGTTTCTTTCTAAAAGCTTCCTTTTTGTATGTATGAAAACTTCATGATACTGCCAAGAACCCAACCAGCCTAGATACCACCTCAAGGTGCTGCTTTTTAGAATTGTGTGACATGCACACTGCCTGCTAAGGATCTGCAAGGAGAGAAGTCAGAGGATAATGAGACAATTTCAGATGTTTTCACATTCTGTCAAAGTGAACATTGAGCCAGGTGCAGTGGCTCACGCCTGTAACACCAGCACTTTGGGAGGCCAAGGCAGGTGGATCACTTGAGGTCAGGAGTTCAAGACCAGCCTGGCCAATATGGTGAAACCCCGTCTCTAATAAAAATACAAAAAATTAGCCAGGTGTGGTGGTACATGCTTGTAATTTCAACTACTTGGGAGGCTAAGGCGGGAGGATCACTTGAACCCAGGAGGTGGAGGTTGCAATGAGCCGAAATGGCGCCACTGCACTCCAGCCTGGGCAACAGAGTGAGACTCTGTCTCAAAACAAACAACAACAAAAAAATGAACATTGGAAAGCGCTTATCACTATTATTTATGCAACATTGAAAGAAAAAGGAGATTTTGCAATTTGTTTTTGGTCTCAAACACTTCATTAGTACTCCTTGCGTAATGACCAAAAGATGATCGCATAGTAACACTGCAGCATATCACTGAAAGGAAAGCACTGGGGGACACATGGTTTTATGATCTTGACCTTTTGTGCCTCCCCAACTAATATTTTACCTATAAAAATTAGCTTACAAACATATTCTGGGGATTCTTCATTCCTATCACAACCCATTACTATTTGAACAAGGAAGAATGAATATATATCTTGAGAAAAATAAAACCTTTATTGAGATATAATTAATATACAATAAACTGATTATATATAGGGATAAAATTGGTGAATTTTGAGCAGAAGTTTTAAATTTTGATGAAGTCCAATTTATCAGGTTTTTCTTTTGAGGATTGTGCTTTCGTTGTTGTATCTAAGAAATCGTTGCCTAAGCCATGGTCACAAAAATTTTCTCATATGTTTTCCTAGTAGTTTTATTAATTTTGGGCTTTACATTAGAACTCTAATCCATCTTTATGTAATTTTTATATACAATACAAGGTATTGATCAAATTTCATTTTTTGCATATAGATATCTAATTTTTCTAGAAGCATTTGTTAAAAAGTTTTCTCCACTGATTTTTCTCAAAAATCAGTTATCTATGAAAGTATGTATGTTTCTGAACTCTATTCTGTTCCTTTGATCTATTTATCTATCTTTATCCAAGGCCATATTGTCTTGATTACTACAGCTTTATAATAAGCCTTGAACAAAGTTCATATTAGCCCATGACTTTGGTTTTTCTCCAAAATTGTTTTAGCTATTCTATATCCTTTGATTTCCATAAGAATCTAAAGATTAACTTGTTAATTTTTATAAAAAGATATGCTGAGATTTTTACAGCAACTGCATTGACTCAGAAATCAATTTGGAGAGATTTGATATTGTAGTGTAATAGGTCCCCCACCAGGTTACTTAAGGTCATATGTCCGCTGCTTGAACCCTGACGGCTGGGCGGTGAGCCAAGGCCATGGTGCCCAGCCAAGGAGCAGGTGTCCCTGAGAACCCAAACATCCTAGAGAGTATCTGAGAACCTACTAAGAAAAACAGTCTCATCACTCAAATACAATATGCAAAAAGCCAGAAAATTAGCTTAAAGGCATTTTAGAGACAGGAGGTGGCATAGATCTCTAGAGCTGTCCTGCTGCTGTCCAGGAGTGTCCTGTATAAAAGTCATTATAAACTCATCTGCTCATCAAGCTGAACTTAGGTCTGAGTCATTCTTTGGTCTCTTCACTCCTTCCCTGTTTGGGGGAGATGTTACAGTTCCAAATTTTTCTCATAACTATTGGCATCACCAACAGGATCGACGAGACCAAATGATGAGTTAGGAAGGGGTGTCTGCAGGGAGAATCCCCAGGGTAGTTAGCAACATGCATGTCGGGTGGAGTTGCCCAACTACTCAACCCTGTGGGCTACCACATGAGTATGGGGACACTCAGAAAACACTGGTGGGACTGAGCATGTACTCCAAGAAGCTAAGACATTAAAGTACTATAAGGATAGCAAACATGCTATGGTTGCAGTAAGGCTGGGTACTGAGAAATCATTAAGAGTAGAAATGGGAGAAAGGGTAGAAACTCCTGGAGAAGTTTAAACCCATGCCAGGTTTTCTACTACTCTGGCTGGTTGTGTATTATGGCCCTTTCTTGTGCACATTTTAAAACTGGTAGACAAATTACAAAAAAAAATAAAATAAAATCAGAGTTCAAATGGTTAACCTGCAACTACAGAGTTAAGTCGAGTCTTCTAATGCTATTTTCTTTTCTGCCTGCTTTGAATCTCCTGTTATTAAGCTACTGGTATTGAGATAAAACTCACTGTTTATGGTCTTGCCAATTCAAGGCCACTTGGATATTTTGTTTTTCTATACAGTTCAGTCAGTTCCAGCTAAAATGTAAAACATAAGTAAGTTGGCTTTAAAATTATTGGCAAAATAAAAATAGAAATGTCTTCAGAATTGTCAGCATGCATTTTTGTCTGCATTTACTGATTAGATGAGTTTTATATTTTCTTCTGCAAATATATTCTTCAACAACATATTTTGCTTCTGCTGAAATATTTTAAGATGTCAGGGCTTTATGTGAAAGTTATAAGATGATCAACCCAGCCAAATATAGAATGATCTTTGTGTATTTTTTATTATTTTATTTATTTATTTATTCATTTATTTATTTATTTTTGAGAAGGACTTTCGCTCTTGTCACCCAGGCTGGAGTGCAGTGGCGTAATCTCGGCTCACTGCAACCTCAGCCTCCTGGGTTCAAGCTTTTCTCCTGCCTCAGCCTCCCGAGTAGCTAGTTGGGATTACGGGTGTACACCACCACACCCAACTAATTTTTATATTTTTATTAGAGATGAGGTTTCTCCATGTTGGCCAGGCTGGTCTCGAACTCCTGACCTCAAGCAATCCACCTGCCTCAGTCTCCCAAAGTGCTGGAATTACAGGCATGAGTCACTGTGCCTGGCCTGTTTGTGTAATTTTGTTGACAAATAAGGCTAATTTAATATTGTGGGTTCAATGAAAACAGCTAAATTTTCTGAGTTATCAGCAAAACTTCCCAAGTGTTTAAGTTTCTTGCTTAGGTGAACACCTGATATTCAGAGGCTATTAAAATGGTTAAGAAGGAAGTAACTTAGAATGATAATTAGCTTTGTCCAATGTCTTGGTTCTCATGAATAATTTAGATAAACTACTAAAAATGAATAAATTATGTAAGTATAAATGAAGTAAATGCTTGTAGGAAACTTTTTGTGTAGTTTTAAATCTTAAAATTATTTTAGATACTCATTAAATATCTGGGTCATTTTCAACTTAAAAAGGGCTAGATGTGGAGCGTTGGTACACTTCTGAGTCCATTAATGGGAAATAAAATCTATGATATGAGGGAAGCATTGGCAGACCTCAGTGAGCTGGACAAAAACAAGAACAAAGTCCAGAAAGTAATCAAGGAGCAAAAAGAGGATGGGCCAGAATGGGTGCTCGCACACCTGCCCCAGCCCAGGCAGGCAGTGAATGTGAAGCAATACCACCTGCCAGGAGGACACTCTGAAATCACCCAAACAACTCAGCAATTAAATAAGGTACAGATAGGCCAGCCCAGAGTCCCTATAATAGCCCTGTGTGGCTTGTGAAGAAGCCAGATGGCACCTGGAAAATGATGGTGGATTACAAAGTGGTGTCCCCTATACATGGAGCTGTAGCCAATATTGCTCACCTGCTAGACTAAGTGATCCTTAAGCTGAGGAACATTCATGCTGTGATTGACTTGACTAATGCCTTTTCCAGTGTTCCTTTAGCAGAAGATTCACAAGACCAGTTTGCCTTCATTTAGGATGGCCAACAATGGACTGGCCAGGTGCTACCATAGGATACCTGCCTAGCCCCTGCCACAGTATGGTTGCACAGACTCTCTTTGCCAGTCTAGACTCTCTTTGCCAATCCCAAACTCCCTGTTTCACTATACTAATGATAACATGCTAACCTCAGAGTCTCTTGCAGATCTGGAGACTGCTTATATTAGTCTGTTTCCACACTGCTATAAAGAAGTACCTGGGCCGGGCGCAGTGGCTCATGCCTGTAATCCCAGCACTTTGGGAGGCTGAGGCGGGCGGATCACCTGAGGTCAGGAGTTCAAGACTAGCCTGGCCAACATGGTGAAATCCTGTCCCTACTAAAAATACAAAGAACTACCTGAGACTGGGTAATTTATGAAGAAAAGAGGTTTGACTCACAGTTCCGCAGGCTTAACAGGAAGCATGACTGGGAGGCCTCAGGAAACTTACAATCATGGCAGAAGGCAAAGGGGAAGCAAGTACCTTCTTCATAGGGTGGCAGGAGAGAGAGAGAATGAGGGGGAAGTGCCACATACTTTTAAACCATCAGATCTCATGAGAACTCACTCACTATCACGAGAACAGCATGGTGAAATCCACCCCCAGGATCCACTCACCTCCTATCAGGTCCTTCCCTCAACGCTGGGAATTACAATTCAACATGAAATTTGGGGGAACACAGAACCAAACCATATCACTGCTCTACAAACCACCACAGATGTCCTAAAGGACAGAAGATGGGAAAGCAACCCCTAGAAGAAATAAGGTCCTGGCATAGCCATCAAATTCCTGAGAGTTACCTGGTTGGGTAAGACACAAAACACACCTAGAACTGCGATTGATAAGATAGCACAGCAGCCTGTTCCCCAGACAGCAAAGCAACTTCAGGTTTTCCTAGGTTTACTGGGTTGCTGGAGGATATTCATTCCTCATTTGGCACAAACCTTCTAGCTATTAAACACCCTAATAAAAAAAATGGTTTTTTTTTAAAAAAAAAAAAAAGGCCAGGCACAGTGGCTCACACCTGAAATCCCAGCACTTTGGGAGGCCAAGGCGGGTGGATCACCTGAGATCAGGAGTTCAAGATCAGACTGGCCAACATGGTGAAACTCCATCTCTACAAAAAATACAAAAAACTAGCCGGGCATGGTGGTGGGCACTCAGGAGGCTGAGGCAGGAGAATCACTTGAACCCGGGAGGCGGAGGTCGCACCACTGCACTCCAGCCTGGGCAACAAGAGCGAAACTCCGTCTCAAAAAAAAAAGGGATTGGACACGTAGAGCAAGAGACATTTGACAAAACAAAAATATTAGTGAAACAAGTCCAAGCACTAGAGCTCCCCTGCCGCAGCAGCTTTCTATATTAGACGTTGCTAGAGATGCCTTGGGGATGAATGGGGTTTGTGGTAAAAGCAACCAACAAGAATAGTATCTGTAGGGTTTTCATCCTAATTATGGAAAGCGGTGGAATCCCACTCTAGAGTCCCAGAGCAACAGCTATTGGCCATATATAGGGCATTGTGACAAGCAGAGGCCATCATCACAAAACAGACCATCACAATAAAAACTATCTGCCCCATAAAAGGGTGAATGAAAGGCCTCCCAGCCAAGCCCACCTCTGGGATGGCACAATCACACATCCTCCAGAAAAGGCATGCCTGTCCACCATGGAGGGGTGTCCTGTCCACTAGTCCTCAAAGTCAGGCACTGCAGGAGGTGCTCAGACCCACCCACTGTGAAGAAGTGGAAGGAGCTGACATGACCATAGAGCCACCTCCCAGGCCAAACCACCATATATGAGGGGACCCCACCAACACCTGTTGGGGCCTGGTACACTGAGGGGTCTAGCAAAGGTATCTGGGCATTAGAACAAAACATAAAATGGTAGTTTCATTTACCTATAACCCAACAGGGGCAGGCCTCATAGAAAAAAAAGAATGGTCTGTAAAAAACCCAATTATGTGCACTATCCCAGGACAGCTGGTTAAGGTCCTGGAGTACAGTGGTACAGTCTTAGCTCACTGCAACCTCTGCCCCCCCGCCCCCCCAAGTTCAAGCAATACTCCTGCCTCAGCCTCCCAAGTAGCTGGGATCCACAGGCGCAGGCCACCACGCCCAGCTAATTTTTTTGTATTTTTAGTAGAGACAGGGTTTCACCATGTTGGCCAGGCTGGTCTGGAACTCATGACCTCAAGTAATACACCCACCTCGGCCTCCCAAAGTGCTGAGATTACAGGTGTGAGCCACCATACAAACTTTAAATGAATCACCCACTACCACACATGGCGTCACTCCTATGAATGGTTGGCAGGACCTGTAAAACAGGCCCCACAAAATCTCAGGGTTACCTCTGAGACACTGAGACATGCTCCTGAAGCAGACAGCTGGGCTGTGCTCCGGAGAACATGCGTGAATCTGCCAAGCAGTGACGGCTACATGGACATGAAGTTGAGCTGGAAAATGTCCCCATATTGGGTCAGTTTTATGGCACCAGAGAGTGCCATGAAGACTACGGGAGGGGAGATGGTCCCGGCTGTGCTCCTTGATGGAGGTCCAAGAGCCTTAGACATCAACACACAGCAGCACAGATACCTGCTGGAGCAATCACAGTATGGGTAGGATGGGCAAGGCCAGAAGCTTATCAATTGGCTATTATGCCTGCTCCTGGGAAAGGAAGCCATATGTGATACTGTCAGCCAGGCCTGAAGCCTGTTGTTGCCTCCCTAATAGGGCCAATGGCAGAAAATACAATGGTAATAACATTACAAACAGTGAACAGTGAATGCACTCATGAATGTCCTTACTAAACATGTATTTATGCCCATAGGTTGTTTTTCCTGCTACCCATGGCAGCTGGTAACGTCTGTCTTTCTTTTTTTTATTATTAATTTTTTTTATTATACTTTAAACTCTAGGGTACATGTGCACAACGTGCAGGTTTGTTACATATGTATACATGTGCCATGTTGGTGTGTTGTACCCATTAACTCGTCATTTACATTAGGT
Organism: Papio anubis; assembly: GCF_008728515.1. Classification (NCBI taxonomy): domain Eukaryota; kingdom Metazoa; phylum Chordata; class Mammalia; order Primates; family Cercopithecidae; genus Papio; species Papio anubis. Next base: position 70,617,274 of record NC_044982.1, read on the forward strand.
ATTTCTCCTAATGTTATCCTTCCCCCATCCCCCCACTCCACGACAGGTCCAGTGTGTGATGTTCCCCATCCTGTGTCCGAGTGTTCTCATTGTTCGATTCCCACCTATGAGTGAGAACATGCGGTGTTTGGTTTTCTGTCCTTGGGATAGTTTGCTGAGAATGATGATTTCCAGCTTCATCTATGTCGCTACAAAGGACATGAACTCATTCTTTTTCATGGCTGCATAGTATTCCATGGTGTACATGTGCCACATTTTCTTAATCCAGTCTATCACTGATGGACATTTGGGTTGGCTCCCAGTCTTTGCTATTGTGAATAGTGCCGCAATATACATACATGTGCATGTGTCTTTATAGTAGCATGACTTATAATCCTTCGGGTATATATGCGATAATGAGATCACTGGGTCAAATGGTATTTCTAGTTCTAGATCCTTGAGGAATCACCACACTGTCTTCCACAATGGTTGACTAGTTTACACGCAGCTGGTAATGTCTTTCTAAACTGAGCTCTGACTACTGCAGCAGTCAGCAACCAGTCTGATTATTGGGTATAAGTATACCTCCCCCTATCCAATAAGAATGATATGCCTTGGAATATTCTGCCTTTCTCCCCACGTAACTGGAGTGACTGGTTCAACAGCAGCGATAATGCAACCCAGGTTCACTGGGGATTGCATCCACCTGGACGCCTGATTACCAACTCAACGGAGACCCAACAACATGTGCCCTTATAGGCACTACCTGTTGCACCTATAACCCTGATGAAGAGAACAATGTCACTGATATAGTTTGGCTGTGTCCCCACCCAAAATCTCATCTTGAATTGTAATCCCCATAATCCCCACATGTCAAAGGAAAGACCAGGTGGAGGTAATTGAATAATGCTATTCTCATGATAGTGAGTGAATTCTCATGAAATCTGATGGTTTTATAAGTGTTTGGTTGTTCCTCCTGTGTTCATTCTCCCTACTGCTGCCTTGTGAAGAAGATGCCTTGCTTCCTCTTCACCCTCTGCCATGATTGTAAATTTTCTGAGACCTCCCCAGTCATGTGGACCTGTGAGTCAATTAAGCCTCTTTCCTTTCTAAATCATCCAGTCTTGAGCAGTTCTTTATAGCAGTGTGATAATGGATTAATACAGTCACAGATGCTTTAAATGATTTTCCAACTCAGATCCATGATATAACCAATCAGGTGTCAGATCCACGATATAACCCAATCAGTCATTCTCAAATTGGTTACACACCTTACCTACTTACTGGAGTTAGGTTTTTCTAATAGGCATCATAATTGTAGTTTCTGCTTTATATGCTGTTTTGTATACTGTAGATGTGGTCTGTATGCACAGCCATGGTTATACATAACAGACCCGTAAACTTCTACCCCAATACCCCATGCAGGGACTTGTGCAAGATTGGTGGGAAGAGTGTAAGAGCTGGGGAACAAGGTGGATGGTAGTGTGACAGGTCCCCCACCAGGTTACTTAAGGGTGTATGTCCACTGCCTGAACCCTGAAGGCTGGTTGGTGAGCCAAGTCCATGGTGCCCAGCTGAGGAGCAGGTGTCTCTAAGAACCCAAATATCCCAGAGAGTATCCAAGAATCTACCAAGAAAAACAGTCTCATCACTCAAACACAATAGCCAAAAAGCCAGAAAATTAACTTAAAGGCAGTTTAGAGACAGGAAGTGGCCCAGATCTCTAGAGCTATCCTGCCGCTGTCCAGGAGTCCACTGTATGTAAGTCCTAATAAACTCATCTACTTAACAAGCTGGACTTGTCCAAGTCATTCTTTGGTCTCTTGGCTTCTTCCCTTTTTTGGGGATATGTTACAGTCCCAAGTTTTTCTCATAGCAGATATCTTAACAATACAGAGTCTTCCTATCCTACACCTCTCCATTAATTTAGGTCTCTAATTTCTCTTAACAATGTTTTGCAATTTCCAGTATATAAGTTTTACACATCTGTTGTCAAATTTATTCTAAGTATTTCATATTTTTAATGCTATATAGATAGAATTATTTATTTCAATTTCTAATTGTCCATTTCTAGCATTCAGAAACATAATTTATTATAATATGATTTATATATATATATTTTATATATATATACATATATATGACCCTGAGTGCAGGGATTTAGGGTTGAAATTTTATGTACAACTTTTCCTAATTTTTTTTTAGAGTCAGAGTCTTGCTCAGTCACCCAGGCTGGAATGCAGTGGTAAGATCATAGCTCACTGCAACTTCCACCTCCCGGCTCAAGCAATCCTCCCACCTCAGCCTCCTAAGTAGCTGGGACTACAGGCATGTGCCACCATGCCCAGGTAATTTTTTAAAAATTTTTATAGAGATTGGGATCTTGCTATTTACCCTGGCTGGTCTCAAACTCTTAACCTCAAGGGATCATCCTACCTTGGCCACCTAAAGTGCTGATATTACAGGCATAAGCCAACATGCCTGGACTGTATATAACTTTTAACTCCCTCAAAACTTAAGTACTAATAACCTACTGTTGACTGGAAGCCTTACCTATAACATGAGCAGTCAATTAATACATAATTTATATGTTATATGTATTATATACTACATTATAATAAAGTAAGCTAGAAAAAAGAAAATGTTATTAAGAAAATCATAAGAAAAAATGTATTTACTATTCATTAAGTGGAACCATATTGTCATAAAAGTCTTCAGCCTCATTGCCTTCACACTGAGTGGGCTGAGAAGGAAATGGAAGAGAGGTTGGTCTTCCTGTCTCAGGAGTGGCAGAGGAGGAAGAAAATCCACATGGAAGTGGACCTGTGCAGTTCAAAGCCATATTGTTCAAGAGTGGGCTTCATAATATATAAAATATATAATTATAAGATGGTTGACTATCTTACACTCTGCAACATTGGTAAATTCATATTTCATATCATTTTTTAAAAAATCCTTCAGATTTTCTACATCTTGCCTGATTGTACTGGCTAGTGCCTCCAATACAGTGTTGAATAGAAATAGTGAAAAGAAATATCCTTGCCTTTTTCTCAACCTTAGGGAAAGCGCATTGTATCTTTGCCCATCAAGCATGATGCTAACTCTAGATTTTTCACAGATGCACTTTATCAGGTTAAGGAAGTTCTTTTTTTTTTTTCTCTTATATTTTATTCTAGAAGTTTTAAAGTTTTACATTTAAGTCTGTGGTCCAATTTGAGTTTGTATCTGGTGACCTTGTTAAACTTACTTACTCGTTTACTAACTTACTACTTACTAGTAGATTTTAATGTAATTGTTTAGTTTTTTCTACACAGAGAATCGTTTCGCCTGTGAATAGAGGCAGTTCTATTTATTTCTTTCCAACCTATATTTCTTCTATTTCTTTTGTTTATTTTTATTGTCTTATTGCATGCCTTCCAATGTGATGGTGATTAGGAATTGTGAAATAAGGCATTCCTTCATTGTTCCCACTCTTAGGGAGAACGCATTCAGTGTCTTTCATTAAATGAGGCATTATTGCAGGTTTTTAAAAAGATGTCTTTTAATAAGTCATGGAAGTTTCCTTCTGTTCTTAATTCCTTGAGATTATCATGAATAGATGTTTAATTTTGTTGAATGGTTCATTGAGATGACTATGATTTTTTTTCTTTCAGGTTTTCAGTGTGTTCATATGGTGAATTCCGATGGCTGATTTGTGTATGTGAAAGCAGTTTTGCATTTGGGGGATGAACATCACGTGGTCATGATGTATTATCTTTTTGGGAAGTTCTTTTCTATTTCTAGTTTGCTGAGAGTTTTTGTTGGTTTTCTTTTGGTTTGGTTTGGTTTTTGGTTTGCAGCCATCTGCTTGGTATAACAGCAGTATTCTACAAGTTTTGTTGTGTTGTGTTTTCATTTCAATTCAGTCCAAAATGCTTTCTAATTTTTCTTTTGATTTCTTCTTTAACTCATGGGTTCTTTAGAACTTAGAAATGCACTTTTCAGTTTCCAAATATTTGAGAATTTTCCAAAGATCTTTTGCTTATTGATTTCTAATTTAATTCCATTGTGAGTGGAGAATGCACATTTTTATGTGTAAATACCTTTAAACTTACAGAGACATGTTTCATGTCCTCAAAATATGGTCTATCTTGTATTGTGTGCATGTGAAAAAAAATGTGCATTCTGCTGCTGTTGGAGTTTTCTAAAAAGGTCAGTTAGATCAAGTTGGTTACCAGTGTTGTTCAAGTATTTTATACCATTGCTGATTTTCTGTCTAGTTGTCCTATCAGTCATTGATAAAAAAGTTTTTAAATCTCTGTAATTGTGGATTTGTCTATTCTGTACATTTGTGGTTTGTGTATTTTGAATCTCTGTTATTAGGTGCCCGAATGTTTTGTATTGTTTTTTGCTCATGATGAATTGACTCCTTTATCATTATGATATCACATTCTTCATCCATGCTAATGTTGTTTTGAAATCTGCTTTGTTTGCTATTAATAACTATTCTAGTTTTTGTTTAATTAATATTAGCATGGAATATCTTCTTCTTTTCTGTTACTTTTTACCTGTTTGTGTCTTTACATTTAAAGTGTGTGTCTTATAAGCAGCATATAATTGGATTTTGCTTTTTTTTTTCAATCCAATCTGATCAGCTGTGCCTTACAATTAGGGGATTCAGACCATTTGCATTTAATCTCATCACTGATATGGTTAGTTTAAATCTATCATATGGCTATATTTTATATCTTCATCTGTTATTTTCCCTTTTCCACTTCTTCTGTCTTCTTTGGGGTTCACTGAATAAAATAAATATATTCTTGCTAAGTACAGAATTCGAAATTAAAATTTTTTTTCACTGCTTGAAAGATGTTTCCTCTACTGCTTTATCACTTATATTGTTTCAGATGGGAAATCTACTGTCATTGTTATCTTTGTTCCTTCATATATAACATGTATGTGGTAGACAAAACAATTATCCATGCCTGGTTTAGATGGTAAGATTTGAGACTTTTGAGTTAGTGAATAGTTCAGATTTTTGACTTTGCATTGATGCTATAATGGGATGAGACCTTTGGAGAGCTGGGGATAAGGTGAATGTATTTTGCATTCAAGACAGATAGGTATATTTAGGGACCAGAAGACAGGCTATGCTAGGTGGAATAATGGCCAAGATGTGCACATCCTAATTCCTGGAACTTGTGACTATGTTAGGTTATACGGCAAAAAGTAACTAAGTCTGCAGATAGAATTAAGGTTGCTAATCAGATGATAGAATTAAGGTTGCTAATCAGATTACCTTAAAATAGGGAGATTATCCTGTATCGTATGGCTGGGTCCAATGTAATTACAAGAGTCCTTAATGGAAGAGACAGACAAAAGAGAGTCAGGAAAAAAGATGTGACTATGGAAGCAGAATCAGAGAGATGCCTTATTGTTGGTTTTTGAAGATGGAGGAAGGGGCTATGAGCCAAGGAATCCGGGTGGCTTCTAGAAATTGGAAAAAGCAGGGAAACACTTTCTTTCCTAGAGTGTCCAGGAAAGAATGAAGCCTTGATTCCTTTGAATCACTGCTCACACCTTGATTTTAGCACAGTGAGGCCCATGTCCTTCTTCTGACTTAGAGAATTGTAAGATCATAAATCTTATGATTTTAAGCCTCTATGTTTGAGATAACTTCTATGGCAGTGATAGGAAATTAATAAATGATTTTTCTTCTCTGGCTACCTTTAAGATTTTCTTTTTATCATTGATTTTGATACATAGCATTTTTACATGCCATATACACATCCCATCTTTTCCCCAGAAAAAAATACTAATAGAAAATGCAATTTTAAAATGTTTTGTGCCACTAAAGGAAAAAGCAATAGCTCGGAAAAAGAAGAAGAAAGTTTAACAATGCATATGTAGATTATTTCTCAAAGCAAACGCTTTCTATTAAAGGTTGTAGATAGACCTCAAAAAGACCCTTCTTATCTGTTAGTTAAGTGTAGTCAATACCAACATCATCTTTAGCATGATTATACGTTATTATTGATAACCTAAGATTTCATAATAAACGAAGAAAAAAGGTGTATATTAAAGCTGCTCCATGGAGGAGAAATGTTCACAAATCAGTAATAGAAATGTTTCTATATGTACATTGAAGGACATATGCTAGGCTATTTACCTTAATCTGGTTTCATAATTTATGTAAATAAAATGCTTTAATACTGCTATCTGTTAATCCAACTAAATTCTATATTCTATCAAGATTATGGAATGATATTAGGCTTTTAAAGCTCCTTCTGAGGAACTCAGAGTACCTGTGTTTATAATATGGTTTTAAATGGTCACAGTGGTCCCCAAAATTTTATCAAGGTAATAAATATTCCTAAATAAAGCCAATTCCCTACCCCACTCCCAAGTGCTAACATTGGCTGGAATTAGGAAAATTTGTTTTCTAACTAAAGAAACCCTGAGGATATTTTTAAGTAAATAAGGATTAAAGGTTAGAAGAGGGCATTCAGCTGTGTAGACACAAAACGACTGAATTTTGGCAAAGCAAATTCATAATTATCAGATAATTTGAGGCAAATTATTTCTATGGAAAAAAATTTTAGCTTTTAAAAATTACATGTCATATGTATTCATTTTCAAAAATTAGAAAATGAAATTAAGGAAGAAAATATTAACCCAAAACCCCACTATCAAGAATTACCTCCACTAACATGTTGTGTACATACGTTGAGCTCAGTATTTTCTGTTTGTCCCTTTAGTGCTACTCCCAATCCTCTCCACCTTGCTTTGTGCCGTGGGAGACTAATTATATGGTCTTCATCAAAGACTCCCTTTGAGATCTGACTTCTGATAGGGCTTTCTCAATGAAGAACACCAGGGAGAGAGAAGGGGGAAGAAGGAAAGAGAGGCCAAGACATTCATTTCCCAGCAACCACGCTGTAGAGTTGCTGTGAGAGGGCTACATCCTTTTACAAAAAGTCACAAGTCCTGTCAAAAGGCCCTCCTCCCCATAAATCTTCCTACCTAATTCCTCTGGCTCCTTCAGACAGGCCTAGATAGGGTAAGAACATCCTATCCCCCATACTCTTACAAACTCCAGGTTCTATACTATTCCTTGTTGCTTCTCTATATTCTGCCTATGCCTTATAAATAGTCCCTATATTGAACCCTAGTCAAGTTATTCAATTTCAGTATGCCTCCTGTATCCTGCTGCTACCTTGGCTACTATGTCTATCCAGATTTGTTAGTGTATACACAAACACACACACACACACACACACACCCCTCACATTCATTTTTTTAACAAAGTGCCTGCAAAATATGCCAGTTATTGTATAGCTGTATCAAAATCTAAACAATATATTAGAAATTTAAATTGTTTCATTTTTCTATTCTAAATAATGCAATGAATATCTATGTACATAAATTGTTTCCTTTTTCTATTCTAAATAATGCAATGAATATCTATGTACATATATATACCTTTGCCCTCTTGTCTATATTAGTGCTGTAAAATATATTCTTAGCATGAGTATTTCTGAGACAAAGGACATGTGCATATTTAAGGCTTTAGATATTGCCAACAGTCTTCCATACAGGCCATAATGATATTCACTTCCCCATATAGTATACAAGAATGCCCAAATGCCCATCCACTCACTAACCTTCTGTATTAGTCCATACTCACGCTGCTAATAAAGACATACTCAAGACTGGGTAATTTATAAAGGAAAGCGGTTTAATTGACTCAGTTCCACAGGGTAGGGGAGGCCTCAGGAAACTTACAATCATGGCGGAAGAGGAAGCAAACATGTCCTTCTTCACATAGCAGCAGGAAGAAGAAGTGTTGGGCAAAGTGGGAGAAACCCCTTATAAAATCATCAGGTCTTGGCTGGGCACAGTGGCTAACACCTACAATCCCGGCACTTTGGGAGGCCAAGGCGAGCGGATCACCTGAGGTCAGGAGTTCAAAACCAGCCTGGCTAACATGGTGAAACCCTGTCTCTACTTTAAAAAAAAAAAAAAAAAAAAATTAGCCAGGCATGGCAGTGTATGACTGTAGTCCCAACTACTCAGGAGGCTGAGACAGGAGAATCGCTTGACCCCAGGAGGTAGAGGTTACAGTGAACCAAGATTATGCCACTGCACTCCAGCCTGGGCAACAGAGTGAGACTCCATCTCAAAAAAACAAAAAATAAAAAAACCATCAGGTCTCATGAGAACTCACTCACTATCACAAGAACAGCAGCATGGGTGTAACCACTCCCATGATTCAACTACTTACACCAGGTCCCTCCCATGACATGTGGGGATTATGGGAACTATAATACAAGATAAGATTTTGGTGGGGACACAGTCAAACCATATCACCCTCCACCAAAATATTTTTGCAGAAAGAAAAATTAATCTTGTCAGTTCTATTGTATTCACACCACTTAGTACTGTGTGCTAAAGCGCTGCCTCAGGTCACCAAGTTGCTAGTTGAAAACCAATTCAAAAATAAGCTCTTAATGCCAATTTCAGATATTACAAGATAGAGCTTCCTGACATTTCCTCCTTATCCCAAGTGTCCCCCAATAAGTACAGCCTTGTAACTCATAAAATACAACGCATAAAAATGTTGATTTTTTAGGGGTGGAAAAACACATACACATAAGTCCCAAACTAAAAGAAAGTAGGGTGAATCTAATTAAATCTCTAGTTTCTTTTATAACATTTAAAATAAAATTATCACAAAATAACATTTAAGTCAATCCTATAAAAATGAATTGAATCCCATGTTGTAGAAAACATTCGAGTAAACTGCCTTGGAAAATGCAGGGATGGGTGAAATGTGCTCCTCTCCACTAGGGCCTACTGTCTAATGTAGGAAGCAGACACACAGAGGAGCAATGCTAAAAGGTATCTTAAAAACAGTAAAATTGACAAATAAATCTAAAACCTGTTTCTCTGAAAATGAAAGTATATCCTAAACAAACCTCCAGCTAATCAAGAAAAAAGAACACATATACATAGAAAGTAATGAATGAAATGGAAGCTATAGTCATAGATATGGCAGGGTTTTTTCTCTACAAAATACTATCAACAACAATGCTAAAACTTTATATACATATCTCAAATACAGAACTTTCTGGAAAAAAACATGAATTAAACATACCCATTAGACCAAAACTATGGGAAAAAAATGGAAAAGTTATTAAAGCAGAATTGACTACATATTAAAAGCAGAGCCTTAAATGCCCTTGTCCTGTTGCCCTTCCAACCCGGGGTGACATCACCCTCTGCCTCATCCACTCATCCTCTGAGCTTTGCTGGAGAAAAATCAGTCAAGTAGATGGAATCTAATACAGTTTTACCGTCATCAACCTCAAATGGGCTCTCAGTCATGAATGACAACTACAGAACTATGTTTTTCTAGTTATGGTACTTTCTTATTCTCTGCATCTCTATTCTCAAACTTTTGGATTCGGCCACCTCTTATCCTGCCAAATCATTCAGCAGGCAATCTGAGGCAATCAGACTTCTGTTTTCAGAAGGGAAACAAAAGCCATCAGAACGACTCCCTCAAATTCCTGCCACCAGAACAATAACACAAACCTACCTATATATGAATCTTCTTGTCTTTCTTTCTTGTTTCAGAGGAACAAGTGGCCTACCTCTTATGCCTTCTCAAGTACCTTACTCTGTTCATGTTTCTTCTCTTTCCTGTATCTTCGTACTGCCTCTCTCTGCTGGTTCCTTCCCATTGCCTTCCAATATCTCCCCTCCTACAGTCTCCTCCCTTTTCTGCTCCTCTTGTTTTCTTCATCTCTCTTTCACTTCACAACCCACCATATTCTGATTACTGGTCTCAACAAGACTTCTCTTGTCAAATTCACCCCTGACCTCCATGCTGTTAAATCAGACTTGCACATGTCAGCTCTTCTCCTGCTTGTCCCTTAGACAGTATTTGGTACTGTTGACAATACTGTCCTCACCTTCCACCTTAGTAACAGGGTTTTTATTTTCTACTTAGCCCATATCTCCACGGATTGAATTTTCACTTTGTAATACAATTTGTAATGATATATTGGTGCACTTATTTAGTCATTACCACAAGGTAAAAAGAACACATCCTGCCAAAGTAAGTCTCCTTCCCACTCTTGTGCCCCAGTCCCCCAATTTCCTTACCCAGAGGTCATGTGCCACAAGCACTCTGTAAGTCCTGAGCTGCACAGTGCCATCTTTCCCACCATAAAAAGACTCTGCTTGCTGAAGAGCAAAGGCTGCACAGAAGAAACAGAGCTGAGAGATGGAGAGAGGTAGGTTCCTGATGACATTGTTTAACATATTGAACTAATTGACTCTGAAGCCTATTCAATTTCTAGTAATGAAGAAGAATACATTCCTTTATTTTGCAAAACTGGCTTGAATTGGGTTTTTGTAATTTGCAGTTGAAATGGTCCTGCCTAATGCTGAGGAGATAGAGTTTAGAAGTTTCTAAGACACAAAACTGGCAGGGCTTCATGATCAGCTGGATGTGAAAGTCAAATTTTCCAGGTGGAGATTTAGGCTGGGATAGGGTTGGATAGCATCCTAGATCCAAGCCTGGCAAAAGAAGTTTACATTTCACAAAGTTGCCATATGCAATTATATGTGTTAGGGTGAAGATCAGAAACTAAGAGTTCAAAAGCTGATAATTTAGGTAGATGGTCCAGACTAAGCCAAGGAATCAGACACTAGGGAGTCTACAGAATCTCGATCTTGAGTAAGCCTTAAAATGGGAAAAAGATCAGTTTAGCTAAGGGAATCTGAAATAACAGTTGCCATGTAAAAGTCAAAGATCTAGAAACAAAGAGATCAAAGTTACACTGGATAGGTCTAGGGGTAACATATCTCAATAACCAAGGCTGGTAAACAAGCATACGAAATAGAAAAAAAGGGAAAGAAAATGGTGGAAGAAAATAATACTAGCAACCAAAGCCCTAAAAGAACCTGAGAAGAACAAGGACAGTTTGTTCTTTGGCTTATTTTGCAGTTACTACTGAAGGAAGGTAGCTCTGGGGACAAATAACTGCACAGAAAGTCACAGTCACTGGTGCTAGTGACTGTGAAAGCAATCTCATTAAGATAAAGGTAGGGGTCAGAAAATTAGATACTTTGAGGTGTTCTTAATTTAAGATATTAAAATAATAGAAAGCATAGAAAGATCCAAGAAAATTACAACCAAAAAGATCGTTCATATTTTGGACAATAAAGATAAAAGCAAGAAGGAGACATTGATGTTCAAATGATTATGGGCAAAAGCCCACAATCCAGTTAACATTGATGTTATTTTCTTTTAGATGTGACAAAGAGAGAATCAAATTAAAACACTGACCTTGAGGATCTAAGAAATTATGCTTAACATGAATGTGTTTTTAAGTTAAAAGTAAGCACTTCTGATTGTACAATAATTCATTGCACAGTTTGCGCAATGCTTCTCTACACCCTGTGTGAAGCATGAATAACTGGTTCCATTTTGGGTTCTGTGTTAATTCAGGCATCCTCTCCTATCCATACACCATTCAGGATGGAACTGGAAGACTTTATCTAAAATTAAGAAAAGTTGCCTGGATGTGGTGGCACACGCCTGTAATCCCAACACTTTGGGAGATCACAGTGGGAAGACTGCTTGAGACCAGGTGTTCAAGACCAGCCTAGGCAACATAGTCAGATACCATCATCACAAAAATATTTTAAAGTAGCCAGGCATGGTGGTGTACACCTCTGGTCCCAGCTACTCAGGATGCTTAGGCAGGAAGATCACTTGAAGTCAGGAGGTGGAGGCTGCAGTGAGCCATGATCACGTCCCTGTACAACAGCCTGGGTGACAGAGAGAAATGCTATCTCAACCAAAAAAAAAAAAAAAAAAAGAAAAGAAAAAGAAAAAAGAACAAAAAGAAAAGCTGCCTGTACTATCTATATCTCTGAGTTTCCCAATACCTGCTAGTCATTCATAAGGTGAAGCCTATGTTAAACTTTTCAATTAGAAAATACATTTGACAAGACTTTGGGAATATAATTTAGTGGTGGAAAACACTTTTTGCTAGGTATAAGGTTCCTAAAAATACGCTGGGAGCCAGAATGAGACTGCTTATACCCCTCAGACACTCTCATCCTCTTCTCTGAACCCATACAAATAAATATTAAAACAATCAGAAATAACATGGACCATCCAAAGAACTAGTGTATTCCTACTTGTTTTAACTGAGTTATAGTTATTCTTATTTGTTTTAACAAATAGTAAGAATTGAGAAAATAGGTAAAGATTAACATGCTCTGTATTACAACCAAAGTATTCAAACCAAAAAGACAAAAATGTCTAAAGGTACATCATAAAAATTCATTTTCCTTTCATGGAGTTCAGAAACATCCCTGGAGATTTCTACTTCCAGGAAACCAGAGTAGATGTAATTTTTCTTATTTCTCCCACTAACTACAACTGAAAACTTCAAACATTTTATCTAAAACAAACGTAAGATGACTCTGAAAGGTGGGGAAAAAAAAAGACAGATTCGGTTCTTGGGATCTGAGGAGCGACATGATGGTGAATTTCTTGGGTTTTCCTTTGTGCCTCATATCCCAGACTTGCAGCTGAAGAAACTGGCAACTCACAATTGCCAATGGGTACAGATAAGAAAAGCCCCAACAAAAAGCTCTCTCTTGCCAAAGGACCAGCAAAAAGGCAGCCTAGCAAGACAGACAACTTTAAACCATAACCACTCTACTTGAACCAAACACCACAGAAAAAGCTGTAACCCCACCCCAACCCATGCTAGTAAAAGCCTAGATTTCCATTCTCAAGAAAATGTAACAGGCCAGGCATGGTGGTTCACACCCGTAACCCCAGCACTTTGAGAGGCCAAGGTGGGCAGATCGCTTGAGCCCAGAAGTTTGAGACCAGCCTGGCCAACATGGTGAAACATCATCTCTACCAAAAAAACACAAAAAATTAGTTGGGTGTGGTGGCACATGCTTATAGTCCCAGCTAGTAGGGAGGCTGAGTGAGAGGATCACCTGAACTCGGGAACTTGAGGCTGCAGTGAGCCATGGGCACACCACTGCACTCCAGCCTGGGTGACAGGGAGAGACTGTCTCAAAAAAAAAAAAAAAAAAAAAAAGGAAAGAAAAGAAAATGTAATAAATGATGTAACAAAGCACCTCAGTACTCCCACAGGAATGGAGTGACAGGAGGCCTAGTGGAGAGTCAGGTCTTCCACCATCGCCCAACACTAATGAGGCCACTCCTATCATGGTGTAGTGCAGGCCATGTAAGAAGCCGTAACTCCCACACTTGCCCAGCAGTAATGAGGAGTTCCCCCCATACAAGTGTCAACAAATGCCAAGTGAGAAACTTGGACTTCCACTCCTACCTGGCAGTAATAACACAGTGTCTCCCAGTTGCCCTGCCAGAGCAGTGTTAGTAAAAAAATAATAATAATAACAAATCAGCTAAAATAAAAGGTTTAAATAAGATCCAGAGTGTTGTAACACAATATGAAAATGTCCAGGCTTCAACAGAAAATCATTCATCCTATCAATAATCATGAAAAGCTCAGACTGAATGAGAAAAGATAACCAACAGATGCCCACATTGAGATACAGAGAGATGTTAGAATTGTCTGACAAAGATTAAAGCAGCCATGATAAAAATGCCTCACTGACCAATTAAAAACACACTTGAAACAAATTTAAAAATAGCCTCAGGCTGGGCGCGGTGGCTCACGCCTGTAATCCCAGCACTTTGGAGGCCGAGGTGGGAGGATCACCCAAGGTCAGGAGTTCAAGTCCAGCCTGACCAACATGGAGAAACCCCGTCTCTCCTAAAAATACAAAATTAGCCAGGCGTGGTGGCACATGCCTGTAATCCCAGCTACTCACAAGGCTGAGTCAGGAGAATCACTTGAACCCAGGAGGCGGAGGTTGCAGTGAGCCGAGATCACACCATTGCACTCCAGCCTGGGCAACAAGAGTGAAACTCTGTCTCAAAAAAAAAATAGCCTCAGCAAAGAAACTGATGCTATAAAGAATCAAATGGAAATTTTATTTTATTTTATTTTATTTAAGACAGAGTCTTGCTCTGTTGCCCAGGCTGGAGTGCAGTGGCGCAGTCTGGGCTCACTGCAACCTCTGCCTCCCAGGTTCAAGCAATTCTCCTGCCTCAGCCTCCTGAGTAGCTGGGATTACAGGTGTGAGCCACCATACCTGGCTAATTTTTATATTTTTAGTAGAGACAGGATTTCACCATGTTGACCAGGTTGGTCTCTAACTCTTGACCTCAAGTGATCCACCTGCCTCAACCTCCCAAAGTGCTGGGATTACAGGTGTGAGCCACCGTGCCCAGCCTCAAATGGAAATTTTAGAACTGAAAAATAACCAAAATAAAAAGCTTAGTAGATTGGGTCCTGTTTTGTAATTCATTCTGCCAATCTCTGTATTTTAATTGGGGTATTTTGACTATTTATATTTTACATGATTATTTTTATGTTAGGGCTTAAGTCTGCCATTTTATTTCTGTTTTCTGATTGTTCTCTTTGTTCTTTATTTCTCTGTTTTATTTTTCCTGATTTCCTATGTGTTACGCACACCTTTTTTTAGAATTCCATTTTAATTTATCTATAATATTTGGAATGTACCTCTTTGTATCGATTTTTTTTTTACTGGTTGCTTGAGTACTACATTATATATACATAACATATTCAATCTACTGGTGTTGAAGAAAAATCTTACCTCCCTTATGTCCCTTTATCCTCCCCCATTTATAATATAATTGTCTTAAATATTTCCTCTATAGACATTTAGAACCACATTTGACAGTGTTATAATTATTACTTCAACCATCAGGAGTAATTTTAAAAACCAAGAGGAGAGGGAAAGGCTTTTATTTCACCATATTTTTTCTTTTATGCTCTTTCTTCCTTCCTGATGTTCCAAGGTCCTTCTTTTATCATTTTCTTTCTATTTAGAGAACTTTCTTTAGCCCTTCTTTTAGGGTAAATCTGTTGGCAACATATAGCCTTCCTTCATCTCAGAATAACTTCATTTCCCTTCACTCTTGACAAATATTTTCACTAGGTGACAGTATCCCAGGTTGACAGTAATTTTATTTCAGCCCTTGAAAAATATTGTGATACTTTCTTCTGGCCTCCATGGTTTCTGATGAGACATTTGCTGTTATTCTAATTGTTTTCCCCTTACCCCAATAAGTAAGTTATCATTTTTCTCTGAATGCTTTCAAGATGTTTTTTATTTGTCTTAAGCTTTCAGAAGTTTAATTATAATGTATCTTGGTGTGGATTTCTTTGGATCCAACCTGTTTGGATACCAGCTTCCTGCATTTGTAGGTTTAGGTCTGTTGACAATTTGCTGTGTGTTTTTGGCCATTGTTTGTTTGAGAACTTGTTCAGCCCAGCCTCTTTTCTTTTCTCCTTCTGTGACTCTATTAAGAAAATGAAAGACAACCTACAGAGGAGTAGAAAGTATTTGCAAACCACATATAAAACAAGGGACAAGTTAATACCTAGAATATATAAAGAAATCTCAAAATTCAATGGTAAAGAAAAAAAAAAAAAACGGCCAGCACGGTGGCTCACACCTGTAATCCCAGCACTTTGGGAGGCCAAAGTGGACGGATTATGAGGTCAAGAGATTGAGACCATCCTGGTGAAACCCCATCTCTACTGAAAACACAAAAATTAGCCGGGCGTGGTGGCATGTGCCTGTAGTCCCAGCTACTCATGAGGCTGAGGCAGGAGAATCACTTGAACCAGAGAAGCGGAGGTTGCAGTGAGCCGAGATCACGCCACTGCACTCCAGCCTGGGCTACAGAGGGATACTCCATCTCAAAAAAAAAAAAAAGAAAAAGAAAGTTTGTCACTCAGATGTGCATCCCTACATATGATCTGTTAGTCTCACATGGTTAAAAAAAATACATGTCTTGTAAATGTCTCTTATTCTGTACGTTCTTCCTCCATCCCCTCATTTCCTCATACTTTTCAGTTAAAGAACCTGGGCCATTTGACCCATAGAGTGTCCCACATTCTGGATTTTGCTGATTGCATATTCTTGGTGCAACCCAAGAAGTTCATCTGTCCTCTGAATTTCTGAAAATTGGCAGCTGGATCCAGAGACTGACTCAGACTTAGGTTCAAGACTATGAGGCATATAATTTCTAATTATCTGTTTTTCATGATCTTAGTAGCCATTGATGTTTAATGCTTATCGCCATTAACTAGAGAGTGCCAAATGGTGATGTTGAAGTTCTATCATTTTATTTTCATTTATTTGTTGGATTACCTTTCTAATGAGACCCTTACTCTCATTTGCTTGTTTGTTACCAAGTTCACATAGGAAAGGCAAGATAAGTGTTGAATTTCCTCCCTTTATTCACCAGTTTCCTTGTTATTCCCCAAAGGTCTCACATACACACATGCACGCACACACACACACTCTCACACTCTCACATATAATCATTATAAACTTTTCAATTTAAACATTTTTATAGACTTCAATCTGTTTTAATTATTATCATTATTGGAGCTCAAATTGTCCCATCTTTGGCTATTAGAAGCCCTTTAAACCTGTCCTCTGAATCCTTTTGACATGACCCTAGTAATATACGATGAGACCCTAGTAGTTTTCTTTCTGATAATATAAGACATTCCAGGCTTGTCATGTTCATTTCTTGCCTAAGTCCTGGAATCAGCCATTTCTCTAAGAAGCCCTTTTTTGTAAATGACAAATTGTGGTGAGAATTGTAGATTGTTCTACAATCTACGCACGCACAAAGGATACTCATTCCTTCTGGGCTGATCATTGCTTTTAGGCCTATACAGTAGGCAGAACTAGAAAATATAAATAAAATACCTGATGCATCCACATTGATCATTCCAATTTCAACTCAATTTTATGCAATCTCTTTTCTATTATATCTGTATCTCCTTTTGCTACATGAGAATTCTGCTTCTCAAAGATGCAGAGGATCATGGAATTAGTATATTCCATAATTACTCACTTGATTACCTCATACTACACACACACAAGTCTCAGAATAATCATATTAATATTGCCACCAATATGATTACTGAAAAAGTTCTTAAAATCCATATACTCTCTACAGTCTTAAAATAGAAATATTCTAATGAGGATTCAGGTTCAAGATGACTGACTAGAGACATTGGACACTCACCTTCTCCAGAAAGAAGACCCAAAATTATGAAAAGATAAGCACACCTTGAATAGAACATCCAGGAGAGACCACTAGAGTCCAACAGAGAAGTCTCAGCAAGCACCTGAGGCACAGAGGAGAAGGAAGCAAGTGGCCAGTTGGGAGCCAGAGGTGCTCGCTATTGTAGGGAAGGGTAAGTGAGAGAACGTCAGTGGTCCAATTCTCCCCACCACAAAATACTGTAACCCCAGCCATGGGAAGCTCCTCTAACCACACAAACCCTGATGCTAGCATGGAGAGTGACCTGCAGACCCTGTAAGGACATTACACTGACAGGGAATTCATGCTGGGTCACTCACACCCCCTGAGACCTAAGCAGCTGCAACAGGGCACTACTGGGAGAGCACAGCCATCATGAGACACATTCTGCCCCGGGAGCTACAGCTCCCATCTGTCTACATCCCACGAGCCTTCACTGACATCCCCCAGTGTCCACCCAGAGGACTACAGTGGCACATCACTGGCTGGCCCCAAAGGTGCTGCAGGGTCCCCAGTACTCTAGCCCACAGCGAGCACTACTCCCCAGCGACAGATCCCAATCAAAAAGAAACTCATGAAATCCTGGAAAATTGCAGTGCACCAAAAAGGCAGGCCTGGACAAAGGAAAATAAAATGTATGCTTTCTAGAGCCTGAGAGCTTCCCTGTCGGGCTGTGAGAAGCAACCCTGCCCCCAGAAGCAGCACAAACTCGGTGCTCAGGCTTACAAGCAGAGAGTGAGAACCCCTGCCCACCTCCACATACTGCCACAGCAGTTTCTCCAACCAGAAGCTGAGGTGGATAATCCTGAGAGCTGACAGTCTGGGGCTGAGATAAGTGACCCCCTACTACCAGCAGAGCAGCCTCTGTGCTCAGGCTTGCCCATAGACAGTAGGACCTTCTCTCCCCTTTGTCACACTGCTGCAGCTGTAGCCACTGCTGCTGCCACCAGGAGCTAGGACAGGCAAGACAAAAGGCTGCCTGTCTGGGGCTGTGAGTGGCAACATGCCCCAACTGGCAATGTGGCTTCCATGCCCGGACTAATGTGCAAAGGGCAGGGTCCCTTCCCACTTCTATGTGGTGCTGCGGTGCTGCTGCCACCAAGAGCAGGCAAGCCTGTGAGCTACATGTCTGGGGCTGTGAATGATGACCTCATATCACAGCCACTGCCAACACCAGTGCACATTACTCAGACCCAGAGAATCATCCTGCCCCTGCCACTGCCAGCACCCATACCACACCAGTTGCCTAGGTATCTGAGAACTCATTCACCCTCCTGGCCCACCACTGCCACTGCCAGTATTTGAGCAAGCCACCTGGAGGCTCAAGAATTGACCTGCCTAGTCCCAGAACTAACATCTGTGCCAGCAAGAACTAGTGTTCTTGGGGCTAAGAACAAGTACACTCAGCCCACTGCTGCCACCAATGGGGCCTGAAGACTGGCCCACCTGGCAGCTCTGTCCCCAGCAAAACTTCATCACAGCCACTACTAATAAATGCACCCTAAACAACCAAAGAAATCACAGATATCATTCACGCCACCTACAGTCAAAGAAATCATGCAGAGACTACACTACTGCACACGCCCAGAATCAAAGCCCAAAGGGCCCTATCCAAGCAACGCTATTGATACATCTTCAGGAAAAAGTCCTCCCATATGAAAGCAAATTTTAAAAATTGAAAGAAATTACTACTACACCAGATGCACAGATATCAATTTAAGGATGCAGGAAACATGAAAAAGCAAGGAAATATGACACCTCAAGAACACAATAATTGCCCAGCAACAGATCCCAATCAAAAAGAAATTCATGAAATTCTGAAAACAGAATTCAAAAGTGTGATACTAAATAAGTTCAGTGAGATACAAAAGAATTCTGAAAAACAATACAAAGAGAAAAGAACAATTCAGAATATGAATGAGACAGGTAACAAAGAGATAAATATCATTAAAAATGACCAAATAGAAATTCTAGGACTGGAAAACTCCTTGAATGAAATATCAAATACACTGGAAAGCTTCAATGATAGGCTAGATCTGCTTTCTCTGTCAATGACAGAGAACATCCTAAAAGTAGCAAGAGAAAAGCATCTGGTCACTTATAAAGGAGCCCCTATTGGACTTCTCAGCAGATACTTTACAGGCCAGGAGAGAATAGGATGATATATTCAAAGTGCTGAACTACTCCTACCCAAGGATAGTACATCCAGCAAAATTATTCTTCAAAAATGAAGGAGAAATACAGTCTTTCCCAAGCAAATGCTGAGAGATTTCATCACTACTGAACTGACCATACAATAAATGCTCAAGAAAGTCCTAAACCTGAAAGCAAAAAGATGACAGCATCATGAAATTATACAGACTTATAAAACTCACTATAAAGCAAACACACAAATGAGGAAAAGACTCAAATGGTACCACCATAGGAAAACAGCAAACCACAAGGACAAACAATAAGAAAAAAAGAAAGAAAGGAAGCAATCAGAAAATAATTAACAATAAAGCAAATAAAACCTCACATATCAATAATTACTTCGAACGCAAATGGATTAAATTCTACACTTAAAAGATGTAGACTGGCTTAAGAAACTTTAAAAAAGTGAACCAACTATATGCTGCCTACAAGAAACACACTTTACCTGTAAAGACAGATACAGACTGAAAGTAAAAGGATGGAAAAAGATATTCTACACAAACAGAAATCAAAAGTGAGAAGGAATAGTTATATCAGATAAAACAGACTTTAAGTCAAAAACAGTTTTTTAAAAAAGACAAAGACAGTCATTATATAATGAGAAAGGGATAAATTCAGCAAGAGAATATAATAATTTTAAATACATATGCATACAACACTGGAGCACCCAGATTCATAAGGCAAATATTACTAGATCTAAAGAAAGAGCTAGAGCTAGACTCTGATACAATAATAGTAGGAGACTTCAACTCCCCACTTCCAGAGAAACGTTAGGCTTAAACTGGACTTTAGACCAAATGGACCTAATAGACATTTACAGAACATTTTATCCAACAACTGCAAAATAAACATTCTTCTCATCAGACATGGTACATTCACCAGGATTGACTATATTTTAGGCCAGAAAACATGTCTCAACAAATTTTCAAAAATCAAAATTATATCCAATATCTTCTCAGACCACAATGGAATAAAACTATATAAATCAATACCAGGAGGAACTTGGAAACTATGCAAGGACATGGAAATTAAACAACATGCTCTTGAATGACCATTAAGATGGAAATCAAAAATTTCTTGAAACAACTGAAAATAGAAACATAACATACAAAACCTGTAGGACACAGCAAAAGCAATGCTAAGAGAGAAGGGTATAGCAATAAATGCCTACATCAACAAAAATAAAGATTTTAAATAAACAATCTAATGATACACCCTAAGAAACCAGAAGAGCAAGAACCCAAAATTTGCAGAAGAAAAAAAAACAAAGATCAGAGGAGAAGTAATGAAATAGAGCAAATATTTCAAAGAGCAAGCCTATATATATATACATATATATAGGCTCTTTGAAAAGATAAAAGTTATAAAC
Source organism: Papio anubis (assembly GCF_008728515.1). Lineage (NCBI taxonomy): Eukaryota > Metazoa > Chordata > Mammalia > Primates > Cercopithecidae > Papio > Papio anubis. Next base: position 70,638,021 of record NC_044982.1, read on the forward strand.
CACTAGACTAACCAAGAAGAGAGAAGACCCAAATAAACAAAGTCAGAAATGAAAAAGGATACATTACAATTGATACCACAGAAACACAAAAGATCATCAGAGATGATTATGAACAAGTAACTATATGATAACAAACTGGAATATGTAGAGGAAATGAATAAATCCCTGGAAACAAAACCCACCAAGATTGAATCAGGATAAAATAAAAAACCTGAACAGATGAGTAACAGGTAGCAAGATTGAATCGTAATAAAAAGCCTCTCAACAAAGAAAAGTCCAGGACCAGATGGAATAACAGCTAAATTTTACCAAATGTAAAAAGAAGAATTAATAACAATCCTCCTCAAACTATTCCAAAAACTTGAAAAGGAGGGAATTATCTCTTACTTATTCTACAAGGCCAGTAATACTCTGATGCCAAAACTAGACAAGGACACAACAAAAAAGGAAAAGTACAGCCCAATATCCCTGATTAACATAGATGCAAAAACCCTCAATGAAATACTAGCAAACCAAGTGCAATGGCACATCAAAAAGATGATACACCATGATCAATCTAAATTTATACTAGGAATGCAAGGATGGTTGAGCACATGCAAATCAATAAACATGATACACCGCATCAACAAAACTAAGGGCAAAACCATATGTTCATCTCAATAGATGCAGAAAAAGCATTTGACAAAATTCAACACCCCTTTCAGGATTAAAAACTCTCAACAAACTAGGCATAGAAGGATCATACCTCAAAATAATAAAGGCAATATAGAACAAACCCACAGCTATCATCATACTGAATGGGGAAACTTGAAAGTCTTTCCTCTACTAACTGGAACAAGTCAAGAATGCCCACTTTCACCACTTCTATTCAACATAGTACTGGAAGTCCTAGCCACAGCAATCAGGCAAGAAAAAGAAATAAAAGGCATCTAACTTGGAAAAGAGGAAGTCAAATGATCCCTCTTTGCAGACAATATAATTTTATATCTGGAAAAAACAAAAGATACCACAAAAAAAACTCCTAGAACTGGTAAACAAATTCAGTAAAATTACAGGATACAAAAACACAAAAATTGGTAGCATTTTTGCTAATGAAATAATGAAATAGGCAATAATAACCAATAATGAAATAGGCAAAAAAGAAATCCAGAAGGCAATCCCATTTACAATAGTTACCAAAAAATATACCTAGAAATAAATTTAACCAAGGAGGTGAAAGATCTCTACAGGGAAAACTGCAAAACACTGATGAAAGAAATTGAAGAGGATATGAATAAATGGAAAAACATTGTGTGCCCATGGATTGGAAGAATTCATATCATTAAAATGACCATACTGCCAAAGTAATCTACAGATTTAACACAATCCTTATCAAAAATACCAATATCATTTTTCACAGAAGCAGAAAAAAATTCTAAAAGTTGTATGGAACCAAGAAAGAACACAAATAGCCAAAGCAATACTGAGCAAAAAGAACCAAGCTGGAGGTATCACACTACCTGACTTCAAAACAGCAAGTAACCAAAATAGCATGATGTTGGTATGAAAACAGACAAATAGACCAATCTAATAGAATAGAGAGTCCAGAAGTAAATCCACATATTTATAGCCAACTGATCTTCAACAAAGCCACCAAGAACATACATTGGAGAAATGACACCCTCTTCAATAAATGGTGCTGAGACAAGTGGATAACCATACTGAGAAGAATGAGACTGGCTATCAGATACATAACCTGAAGGAAAAAAAAGAAAGAAAAAAAAAAGAAGAATGAAACTGTACCCCCATCTTTCACCATATACAAAAGTCAACTCAAAATGGATTAAAGACTTAAATGTAAGACCTGAAACTATAAAAACACTAGAAGAAAACAGGGGAAACTCCTCAAGATACTGGCCTAGGCAAAGATTTTATGGCTAAGACCTCAAAAGCACAGACAAAAAAAAAATTGGCTGGGCATGGTGGCTCACACCTGTAATCTCAGCACTTTGGGAGGCCGACCTGGGCATATTGCTTGATCCCAGGAGTTCAAGACCAGCCTGGGCAACATGGTAAAAACCCATCTCTACCAAAAAAAGTACAAAAATTAGCCAGGTGTTGTGGCACATACCTTTAGTCCCAGCTACTCAGGAGGCTGAGGTGGAAGGATCACTTGAACCAAGGAGGCAGAGGTTGCAGTGAGCCAAGATCACACCACTGCACTCCAGCCTGGGCAACAGAGTGAGACCCTGTCACAAAAAAGAAAAAAAAAACAAAACAAACAACCAAAAAACCACACACAAATGGAAGTATACTAAACTAAACAGCTTCTGTACAGCAAAAGAAACAACCAATGGAGTAAAGAGACAACCTCTTGAATGGGAGAAAATATTTGCAAATTACTCCTCGAACAGGGGACTAATATACAAAATATACAAGGAACTCAAACAAATCAACAGTGGAAAAAATAATTTCATTTGAAAATGGGCAAAGGCCTTATTTATTACAAAACAGAAATGTCTCATGACTTATCTATGTGTACCATATTTTAATAGATCTCATACACCAGAATTCAGATCATGAATGACTGACAGAATATTTTGTTGGGCAGTCCTGATTTAAAACTAAGACTGGCTTGTGGTTAAATGATTATGTTCAGTTTTTGAATTTAATAGTAATTCCAATTTAGTAAATGCTATCACTGTTTACCCCTTCCAAAGATACGATTAGACTTCATTAGTAATGTTCAACTTTTCACAAAGATGGTGAGTGCCATCTTAAAACTTAATGGAGATTGGTTTTATTTAGATTTATATAACTGGTTTAAATACAGGGGAAATTCCTTCACTGTCTCAGAACCAAGTAAGATTCACCTGTGTTTTGTGTTCATTTGCCTGTTAAACGCAAGGGTTGAAGATAAATAAGGTAGCAATGTCTACTTTATATTTTTGGCCTTAACTATGCCAATATAATTAGAATTCCCTGTATTTAAAACAGTTTCTTTTACTTATTGAAAGGCATTTTATTGCGGGGTTTATGTGTAATATCAAAGATTATTTAACACTTCTCACATTTTATAGATCTATAAGGTCACATGCTTTTAAAATAGTAGCAAGTTAAACTTCACTCTTGAATTCTTTACAATCTAAGTCAAACTAAGTTATAATTTAGGATTGTCTTTAAACAGCCATTCAGAAACATAAAACCATAGAAACTGTTGTGTATTTGTGATTGGGAATTGTGCTTTTGCCAACTTAAAAGGAATAAAGTAGAGGAGACAGACAAAAATTTTAAAATTATGTGTGATCATAAGACTTAAGATAATAAGAAAACCACAGATCATGAAAAAAAAAAATGGGCAAAGGCCACAAATAGACATTTCTCGAAACAAGACATAAATGCCCTATAGGTATATGGAAAAATGCTTAACATTACTAAATGATGAGGGAAATGCAAATAAAAACTACAATGAGATAGTGTCTCACCCCAGTTCTAATGGCTATTTATTATTAAAAAGACAAAAAATAACAGATGCTGGTAAGGATGTAGAGAAAAGGGTCTTTATACGCTGTTGATGGGAATGTAAATTAGTACAACTACTATAAAAAGCAGTATGGAGATTTCTCAGGAAACTAAAAGTATTAGATTTAGTTTCAGTAATCACAATATTGGGTATCTATCCAAAGGAAAAGAAATTAGTATATCAAAGTGATACCTGTGCTCACAGGTTTATCACAGCACTATTAACGATAGCAAAGACGGCCAGGCGCAGTGGCTCACGCCTGTAATCCCAACACTTTGGGAGGCCGATGTGGGTGGATCACCTGAGGTTGGGAGTTTGAGAACAGCGTGACCAACATTCTGAAACCCCTCTCCACTAAAAATACAAAATTGGCCGGGTGTGGTGGTACATGCCTGTAATCCCAGCTACTCGGGAGGCTGAGGAAGGAGAATCGCTTGAACCAGAAGGCAGAGGTTGTGGTGAGCCACGACCACGCCATTGCCTCCAGTCTGGGCAACAAGTGTGAAACTCTGTCTCAAAAAACAACAACAAAATAAAACAATAGTAAAGATATGAAATCAAACTAAGTATCCATCGATGGATGAATGGATAGAGAAAATGTACTATATATACACAGTGGAATACTATTCAGCCATAAAAAGAGTGAACTCATGGCCAGGCTTGGTGGCTCATGCCTGTAATCCCAGCACTTGGCCTCCCATGGGAGGCCAAGACAGGTGGATCACTTGGGAGCAGGAGTTCGAGACCAGCCTGGACAATATGGTGAAATCCTGTCTCTACTAAAAATATAAAATTGTCTGGGTGTGGTAGCACCCGCCTGTAATCCCAGTTACTTGGGAGGTTAAAATACAAGAATTGCTTGAATCCAGGAGGCGAAGACTGCAGTAAGGTGAGACTGTACCACTGCACTCCAACCTGTTGACAGAGTGAGACTCCATCAAAAAGAAAAAAAAAAAAGAATGAAATCATGTCATTTGCAGCAACATGTATGGAACTGGTCAGTATGTTGCAGAAAATAGGCCAAGCACAGAAAGACACATACTGCATGTTCTCAACCGTATGTGGGAACTAAAAACCTTGATCTCATGGACATAGAGAATTAAATCATAGATAGATGGTTAATAACTGGGAAGGGTAGGTGGAGGAAGGAGGAGGGGATGAAGAGATGAAGAGAGGTTGGTTATGGGTATAAACACACAGTTAGATAGAAGAAATAAGTTATATTGTTTGATAGCAAGCTAGGGTGATTACACTTAGCAACTAGAAGAGAGGACTTGAAGTGATACCAACACATAAGAATAATAAACATTCAAGGTGATAGATACCTCAATTACCCTGACTTGATCATGATACATTCTATATACCTAACAAACACTCATGTCTAACCCATTAAATATATAAAATATTATATATAAATAAAACAGAAAATAGTTGTACTATATTTACTTTGTCAGGACCATTATATACTACACTCTCTCCCTCTTTTTTTTTTTTTTTTTTTTCTTTTTGAGACAGGGTCTTGCTCTGCCACCCAGGCTGGAGTGCTGTGGCATGATCACGGCTCACTGTAACCTTGATGTCCCTAGTTAAAGCAAGCAATCCTCCCATCTCAGCCTCCCAAGTAGCTGGGAAGGTGTGCACTACTACACCCAGCTACTTTTTTAAATTTTTCGTAGAAACAGGGTCTCCTTATGTTACCCAGGCTGGTCTCAAACTCCTGGGCTTAAGCAATCCTCCTCCCTCAGTCTCCCAAAATGCTGGGAGTATAGGTGTGAGCCGCTGTACCTGGCTTACTCACTCCCTCTTAACCAGTGATGTGCTGGAGCCAGTTCATACCAGCTCAGGAAAGCCATTGCTAAATTTTCAGGAACTTTGCAAGCTAGTTGTTAAGCACATCTGTTATGTAAATTAAATTATGTACTATATAACTATATATGGTGTATAAATATTACTATATAATGGTGTGATGAGCACATCTCTTCTCAACTCAACATTCAGTGACATCAAGTTGCTATCCTGAAATCAGCTATGGTGGAAATATTTATACCATAGAAATCAGCCAATGCTACAAATCAGGACTTGATTTATTGTTTTTCATGATTATCTTGACTTAAGAAAGTGATAAAGAAAATATTAATAATACAAATTAAACTTAAAAGTCTATTGTGTATATAGGCATTACATTTTAGATAGCATCCAAAAAAAGGAGTAAATATTTAAAAAGTATTATCCAATACATCAAAGAAGTCCGTTATATCTTTGACAAATTTGTGAACTTCTGATATACATCTTCATTGTTTCACAATTGTCTTACTAACACAAACAAAAATATCAACCAACATTCATGTTAGAGGGAATCATTCATCAATGACACGAGCAACTTCTCTGTTGAATCAGATGATAGTCATGCATTTATTCATAGTCTGATATTTGTGATACTATTATTGCAGGGATAATTTTTAAAACTGTTAGTGGATTTTGCAAAAAAAAATAGCATCTCACACTAAAGTTATAGGTACAGGCTGAAAAGCAAGGTATTTCTCTTTTTTTTGTATTAATACAATTTATTAAGCAAAACTGTAAAATGAAAGAGAAAATAATTTTTTAAAGCTCCCTTGTAAAGCAAAAACGGGAAATCCTAAGTCTAGTTACTAAATCATTTGGTCTTTTTTCTTTCTTTCTTTCTTTCTTTTTTATACTTTAAGTTCTAGGGTACAGGTGCACAACCTGCAGGTTTGTTACATATGTATACTTGTGCCATGTTGGTGTGCTGCACCCATCAACTTGTCAGCACCCATCAACTCGTCATTTACGTCAAGTATAACTCCCAATGCCATCCCTCCACCCTACCCCCTACCCATAATAGGCCCCGCTGTGTGATGTTCCCCTTCCTGTGTCCAAGTGATCTCATTGTTCACTTCCCACCTGTGAGTGAGAACATGGGGTGTTTGGTTTTCTGTTCTGGGGATAGTTTGCTGAGAATGATGGTTTCCAGCTGCATCCATGTCCCTACAGCATGACACTTAACTCATCCTTTTTTGTGGCTGCATAGTATTCCATGGTGTATATGTACCATGTTTTCTTAATCCAGTCTGTCACTGATGGACATTTGGGTTGGCTACCAGTCTTTGCTATTGTGAATAGTGCCGCAGTAAACATACGTGTGCATGTGTCTTTATAGCAGCATGATTTATAATCCTTTGGGTATATACCAAAAGGATGGTAATGGGATGGCTGGGTCATATGGTATTTCTAGTTCTAGATCCTTGAGGAATCGCCATACTGTTTTCCAAAATGGTTGAACCAGTTTACAATCCCACCAACAGTGTAAAAGTGTTCCTATTTCTCCACATCCTCTCCAGCACCTGTTGTTTCCTGACTTTTTAATGATTGCCATTCTAACTGGTGTGAGATAGTATCATATTGTGGTTTTGATTTGCATTTCTCTGATGACCAGTGATGATGAGCATTTTTTCATGTGCCTGTTGGCTGTATGAATGTCCTCTTTTGAGAAATGTCTGTTCATATCTTTTGCCCACTTTTTGATAGGGTTGTTTGTCTTTTTTTTGTAAATTTGTTTGAGTTCTTTGTAGGTTCTGGATATTAGTCCTTTGTCAGATGAGTAGATTGCAAAAATTTTCTCCCATTCTGTAGGTTGCCTATTCACTCTGATGGTAGTTTCTTTTGCTGTGCAGAAGCTCTTTAGTTTAATGAGATCCCATTTGTCAATTTTGGCTTTTGTTGCCATTGCTTTTGGTGTTTTAGACATGAAGTCCTTGCCCATGCCTATGTCCTGAATGGTATTACCTAGGTTTTCTTCTAGGGTTTTTATGGTATTAGGTCTAACATTTAAGTCTCTAATCCATCTTGAATTAATTTTCATATAAGGAGTAAGGAAAGGATCCAGTTTCAGCTTTCTACTTATGGCTAGCCAATTTTCCCAGCACCATTTATTAAATAGGGAATCCTTTCCCCATTTCTTGTTTTTCTCAGGTTTATCAAAGATCAGATGGCTGTAGATGTGTGGTATTATTTCTGAGGACTCTGTTCTGTTCCATTGGTCTATATCTCTGTTTTGGTACCAGTACCATGCTGTTTGGGTTACTGTAGCCTTGTAGTATAGTTTGAAATCAGGTAGTGTGATGCCTCCAGCTTTGTTCTTTTGACTTAGGATTGTCTTGGAGATGTGGGGTCTTTTTTGGTTCCATATGAACTTTAAAGCAGTTTTTTCCAATTCTGTGAAGAAATTCATTGGTAGCTTGATGGGGATGGCATTGAATCTATAGATTACCTTGGGCAGTATGGCCATTTTCATGATATTGATTCTTCCTATCCATGAGCATGGTATGTTCTTCCATTTGTTTATGTCCTCTTTTATTTCACTAAGCAGTGGTTTGTAGTTCTCCTTGAAGAGGTCCTTTACATCCCTTGTAAGTTGGATTCCTAGGTATTTTATTCTCTTTGAAGCTATTGTGAATGGGAGTTCATCAATGATTTGGCTCTCTGTATGTCTGTTACTGGTGTATAAGAATGCTTGTGATTTTTGCACATTAATTTTGTATCCTGAGACTGCTGAAGTTGCTCATCAGCTTAAGGAGATTTTGGGCTGAGACAATGGGGTTTTCTAAATATACAATCGTGTCATCTGCAAACAGGGACAATTTGACTTCTTCTTTTCCTAACTGAATACCCTTTCTTTCTTTCTCTTGCCTGATTGCTCTAGCCAGAACTTCCAACACTATGTTGAATAGGAATGGTGAGAGAGGGCATCCCTGTCTTGCGCCAGTTTTCAAATGGAATTTTTCCAGTTTTTGCCCATTCAGTATGATACTGGCTGTGAGTTTGTCATAAATAGCTCTTATGATTTTGAGATACGTTCCATCAATACCGAATTTATTGAGAGTTTTTAGCATGAAGCGCTGTTGAATTTTGTATTGAGATAATCATGTGGTTTTTGTCTTTGGTTCTGTTTATATGCTGGATTACGTTTATTGATTTGCATATGTTGAACCAGCCTTGCAACCCAGGGATGAAGCCCACTTGATCATGGTGGATAAGCTTTTTGATGTGCTGCTGGATCCTCTTTGCCAGTATTTTATTGAGGATTTTTGCATCGATGTTCATCAGGGATATTGGTCTAAAATTCTCTTTTTTTTGTTGTGTCTCTGCCAGGCTTTGGTATCAGGATGATGTTGGCCTCATAAAATGAGTTAGGGAGGATTCCCTCTTTTCCTATTGATTGGAATAGTTTCAGAAGGAATGGTACCAGCTCCTCCTTGTACCTCTGGTAGAATTCAGCTGTGAATCCATCTGGTCCTGGACTTTTTTTGGTTGGTAGGCTATTAATTATTGCCTCAATTTCAGAGCCCGCTATTGGTCTATTCAGGGATTCAGCTTCTTCCTGGTTTAGTCTTGGGAGAGTGTAAGTGTCCAGGAAATTATCCATTTCTTCTAGATTTTCCAGTTTATTTGCATAGAGGTGTTTATAGTATTCTCTGATGGTAGTTTGTATTTCTGTGGGGTTGGTGGTGATATCCCCTTTACCATTTTTTATTGCGTCTATTTGATTCTTCTCTCTTTTCTTCTTTATTAGTCTTGCTAGCAGTCTATAAATTTTGTTGATCTTTTCAAAAAACCAACTCCTGGATTCATTGATTTTTTGGAGGGTTTTTTGTGTCTCTATCTCCTTCAGTTCTGCTCTGATCTTAGTTATTTCTTGCCTTCTGCTAGCTTTTGAATGTGTTTGCTCTTGCTTCTCTAGTTCTTTTAATTGTGATGTTAGAGTGTCAATTTTAGATCTTTCCTGCTTTCTCTTGTGGGCATTTAGTGCTATAAGTTTCCCTCTACACACTGCTTTAAATGTGTCCCAGAGATTCTAGTGTGTTGTATCTTTGTTCTCATTGGTTTCAAAGAACGTCTTTATTTCTGCCTTCATTTCGTTGTGTACCCAGTAGTCATTCAGGAGCAGGTAATTCAGTTTCCATGTAGTTGAGCGGTTTTGATTGAGTTTCTTAGTCCTGAGTTCTAGTTTGATTGCACTGTGGTCTGAGAGACAGTTTGTTACAATTTCTGTTCTTGTACATTTGCTGAGGAGTGCTTTACTTCCAATTATGCGGTCAATTTTGGAATAAGTGTGAAGTGGTGCTGAGAAGAATGTATATTCTGTTGATTTGGGGTGGAGAGTTCTGTAGATGTCTATTAGGTCTGCTTGCTGCAGAGATGAGTTCAATTCCTGGATATACTTGTTAACTTTCTGTCTCGTTGATCTGTCTAATGTTGACAGTTGGGTGTTGAAGTCTCCCATTATTATTGTATGGGAGTCTAAGTCTCTTTGTAAGTCTCTAAGGACTTGCTTTATGAATCTGGGTGCTCCTGTATTGGGTGCATATATATTTAGGATAGTTAGCTCTTCCTGTTGAATTGATCCCTTTACCATTATGTAATGGCCTTCTTTGTCTCTTTTGATCTTTGATGGTTTAAAGTCTGTTTTATCAGAGACTAGGATTGCAACCCCTGCTTTTTTTTGTTCTCCATTTGCTTGGTAGATCTTCCTCCATCCCTTTATTTTGAGCCTATGTATGTCTCTGCATGTGAGATGGGTCTCCTGAATACAGCAGACTGATGGGTCTTGACTCTTTATCCAGTTTGCCAGTCTGTGTCTTTTACTCGGAGCATTTAGTCCATTTACATTTAAGGTTAATATTGTTATGTGTGAACTTGATCCTGCCATTATGATATTAACTGGTTATTTTGCTCGTTAGTTGGTGCAGTTTCTTCCTAGCCTCGATGGTCTTTACATTTTGGCATGTTTTTGCAATGGTTGGTTGTTTTTGCAATGGCTGGTTGTTCCTTTCCACGTTTAGTGCTTCCTTCAGGGTCTCTTGTAAGACAGGCCTGGTAGTGACAAAATCTCTAAGCATTTGCTTATCTGTAAAGGATTTTATTTCTCCTTCATTTATGAAACTTAGTTTGGCTGGATATGAAATTCTGGGTTTAAAATTCTTTTCTTTAAGAATGTTGAATATTGGCCCCCACTCTCTTCTGGCTTGGAGAGTTTCTGCCGAGAGATCTGCTGTTAGTCTGATGGGCTTCCCTTTGTGGGTAACCCGAGCTTTCTCTCTGGCTGCCCTTAAGATTTTTTCCTTCATTTCAACTTTGGTGAATCTGGCAATTATGTGTCTTGGAGTTGCTCGTTTTGAGGAGTATCTTTGTGGCGTTCTCTGTATTTCCTGAATTTGAATGTTGGCCTGCCCTACTAGGTTGGGGAAGTTCTCCTGGATGTTATCCTGAAGAGTGTTTTCCAACTTGGTTCCATTTTCCCCCTCACTTTCAGGCACCCCAATCAGACATAGACTTGGTCTTTTTACATAATCCCATACTTCTTGCAGGCTTTGTTCATTTCTTTTTCTTCTTTTTTCTTTAGATTTCTCTTCTCGCTTCATTTCATTCATTTGATCCTCAATCGCTGATACTCTTTCTTCCAGTTGATTCAGTCGGTTACTGAAGCTTGTGCATTTGTCACGTATTTCTCGTGTCATGGTTTTCATCTCTGTCTGTTCATTTATGGCCTTCTCTGCATTAATTATTCTGGTTATCAATTCTTCCACTCTTTTTTCAAGATTTTTAGTTTCTTTGCGCTGGGTACGTAATTCCTCCTTTAGCTCTGAGAAGTTTGATGGACTGAAGCCTTCTCTCATCTCATCAAAGTCATTCTCCATCCAGCTTTGATCCGTTGCTGGTGATGAGCTGTGTTCCTTTGGAGGGGGAGATGCGCTCTTATTTTTTGAATTTCCAGCTTTTCTGCCCTGCTTTTTCCCCATCTTTGTGGTTTTATCTGCCTCTGGTCTTTGATGATGGTGATGTACTGATGGGGTTTTGGTGTAGGTGTCCTTCCTGTTTGATAGTTTTCCTTCTGACAGTCAGGACCCTCAGCTGTAGGTCTGTTGGAGATTGCTTGAGGTCCACTCCAGACCCTGTTTGCCTGGGTATCAGCAGCAGAGGCTGCAGAAGATAGAATATTTCTGAACAGCGAGTGTACCTGTCTGATTCTTGCTTTGGAAGCTTCCTCTCAGGGGTGTACTCCACCCTGTGAGGTGTGGGGTGTCAGACTGCCCCTAGTGGGGGATGTCTCCCAGTTAGGCTACTCAGGGGTCAGGGACCCACTTGAGCAGGCAGTCTGTCCGTTCTCAGATCTCAACCTCCGTTTTGGGAGATCCAGCGCTCTCTTCAAAGCTGTCAGACAGAGTCGCTTGTCTGCAGAGGTTTCTGCTGCTTTTTTTTTGTTGTTGTTGTTGTTGTTTAGCTGTGCCCTGTCCCCAGAGGTGGAGTCTACAGAGACTGGCAGGCCTCCTTGAGCTGCTGTGAGCTCCACCCAGTTCGATCTTCCCAGGGCTTTGTTTACCTACTTAAGCCTCAGCAATGGCGGACGCCCCTCCCCCAGCCTCACTGCTGCCTTGCGGTTAGACTGCTGTGCTAGCAATGAGGAAGGCTCCATGGGCGTGGGACCCTCCCAGCCAGGTGTGGGATATAATCTCTTGGTGTGCCTGTTTGCTTAAAGCGCAGTATTGGGGTGGGAGTTACCCAATTTTCCAGGTGTTGTGTGTCTCAGTTCCCCTGGCTAGGAAAAGGGATTCCCTTCCCCCTTGTGCTTCCCAGGTGAGGTGATGCCTCACCCTGCTTCAGCTCTCGCTGGTCACGCTGCAACAGCTGACCAGCACCAATTGTCCAGCACTCCCCAGTGAGATGAACCCAGTACCTCAGTTGATAATGCAGAAATCACCTGTCTTCTGTGTCACTCGCGCTGGGAGCTGGAGACTGGAGCTGTTCCTATTCGGCCATCTTGCTCCGCCCTGGTTCTGCTCTTTTTCTGTTCTTCCTTCTTCTTTCTCCTGCACAGTGGCTACTGGTGTTTGGGCCCCATCCATTTGTAGTTTGGAGTTTGTGTTTTTTCTATTTGGAAATTTTCTATTTAGTTGTGTTGTAAATGGAGTCCATGAGTTTTTAGTTCTGTCTCTCAGTTTATCTGACAGTTTTTATGTAGAAAATAAGAGACTAAAAAACTACCTTAGGTGGAGAAATACAGAGATTGAAACTATGCTGCTGCCATCATCATCTCCCCAGAATTCTCCGTCTAAAGTTAATTTTTTATAAAGGTAGAGGCCCAATTTCCATGTTTTCCCACCTGGATAACTACTTTCCCAAAACCCTATAATAACTATTTTTCCAAAAGTCTACTCTGTCATTGTTTTGCAATCCTGCCTCTGTTGTACATCAAGATCTTTAACTTTACTCATAATGTAATAGATTTAAAGGAAGCTTTTATCCAATTCAAATTTACTCATATTTTTAAGAGACTCTTGTTTTAGATGTGAATATATGGTGTATGTGTGTGTACATACACATGTATGTATTCAAACACATGTCCCAGTCAAAAAGTTTTTGAAAAATATTGCCCTATGTAATCCAGAAGACTACCTTGGTGCCAATTGGCTCTCTTCAGCTTCATTTTTTTCCTTTGGTGTTGACCTTTTAAAGTTAGACCATTTAAAACCCAGGTGTTTATTCCTGGGTTCCTTTCAGATCTCTCGGGCAGAACTGCTAACAGTGGCCTTGGAGTTGAATGGGGCTGGGAGAAGAAATCCAGGTAGTTTGCAGCCTTTCTAATTTCAACACACAGGACCATCTCTCACACCTGTTCATGGTGACAGCTGGGAACTGCGGCTGGGTTTTTTGTTTTTGTTTGTTTGTCTTTAGATGGCCTTATTCCTTCCCAGAGAGCACAGGAATTTGTAAATTGAGACAGGAAATCATGGGGGAATTGATAAATGTTAGAAATGTCTTTACTCTTAGGGAAACAGTTTGGAGACAAATAGTCTAGAATCTTGGGCCACCAATTGGCATGAAATTCTAACATATAAAACCTCAAAGTGCCCTCTGCTGGCAGCCAGTGTTCACCGCCACTAGTCTGTAATTACAAAATCATGCAGACTTCATTGGTATATACTAAGTTTTAAACTGATACACAGGGAGTTATGCTATATTTACTATCATGTTCTCCAACTAACAAAATGGAAATAGCATCCCGTAAGTTAGAATAGCTCTAAGTTACACAGAATCTATTGTTAAACGACAGCTTTTGCTACATGATTTTAAGTATTACAAACAAAACAAGTCTATACACTAATTGAAAATGAAATGGACTAGTCATTTATAATCATTGAGAATAATTGTTATATTAAAACTAACTGTTTTGGCCGGGTGCAATGGCTCACGCCTGTAATCCCAGCACTTTGGGAGGCTGCAGTGGGTGGATCACTTGAGGCCAGGGATTTGAGACCAGCCTGGCCAACATGGCAAAACTCACTCTACTAAAAATACAAAATATTAGCCGGGCATGGTGGCTTGCACCTGTAATCCCGGCTACTCGGGAGGCTGAGGTAGGAGAATCACTTGAACCTGTGAGGCGGAGGTTGCAGTGAGCTGAGGTCACGCCACTACACGCCAGCTACCTAGGCTGCAGTGCAGCCACTTTGAAGAAACTTTAATTAAGGAAACTTTAATTCAAGGTATAGATCTCTTTTGAGTTCTTACTTTACCAAACAGTATTTTATATAGCTAAGTAAATTAGGATATTTTTGATATGGATTGAATATATTTAAAAATTGTTGTTAGTTTTGTGATATTGTCAGCTTTCTGATACTGTTGTTATGTTAAAATATTCCTAATATAAGTAAGTGGAGAGCTGATGGATGAAACATGCATAGTGAAGTGTTGGTAATTGTTGAATGAGCATGATGGCCACACAGCGTTCACTATTCTATTCTCTCTACTTTTTTGTATGTTTTAAAATGTCTAAAAGATTACAACACATCCATAGACACACATACTCATACTCATACACACAAACACAAACTTACAACTACAGTGCAATGTACTTCAGATTGAAATTTTCTGATAGGAAAAGTACATTGAAGTGCCACCTTCTATATTGTTGTTCAAACACTATAGACACACCAGTGCCATTGGTCACTGAGCTGTTTTACTTAAAAAAAATAAAAACTAATAGAATAATAAAATAAAAATTAGTAGTAGTAGAGTGTACTACATTTATAAAGTTAACATTTTGTGAGCAAGTATAACTTTAAAAGAATTTTTTGCAAGAATTCCCAGGAATATATGGGGATATATTTGTATGAATGAATATGAATATATGTGAGTTCAATTCATTCACCACTGTATAAGTGCAAAACACTTGATATAAAACACTTATCAAAAATGTTCTGCTGGCCAGGTGCAGTGAGTCACACCCATAATTTCAGCACTTTGAGAGGCTGAAGCTGGAGGATCACTTGAGTCCAAGAGTTCAAAACCAGCCTGGCCAACATAGTGCAACCCCATTTCTATTATTAAAAAAAAAAAAAAGTTCTACCTGGCCAGTGGCTCACCCATGTAATCCCAGCAAGCACGTTGGGAGGGAGAGGTGGAGGCAGGAGCATCGCCTGAGACCAGGAGTTTGAGACTAGCCTAGGCAACACGGCCAGACTCCATCTCTACTAATTTTTTTTTTAATTAGCCATGTGTGGTGGCACCCATCTGTAGTCCCAGCTATTTAGGAGGCAAAGGCAGGAGACTTGCTTAAGCCCAGGATTTAGAGGCTGCAACCGAGCTATGATCATGCCACTGCACTCCAGCCTAGGTGACAGAGTGAGATCCTGTTCCTTTAAAAACAAAAAACAAAAAACAAAAAACAAAAACAAAAACAAAACAGTTTGAATTGTTCTGAAAAAATAAAAAAAGTTTGTTATTAACTAAGTTTAACAAACTAAATCTTTTCAATCACTATCAGCTTCAACATCAACAAAGGGAGAAAACTATCACCAAGACTATTCAGCAACACATATACAATAATCCAGATTCACCTAGTTCACTCCCTACTACGAAGAGAGCCCCTTCACAATTCTAGCAACTTTTATTTCACTCTCATCTCTCACCATTTCCTTCCTGCACCCCAGGCAATTTGCTGCTCCCCAAACTCATCCCAACTCCCACATACCTCTAAGCCTTTATACCAGCTTTATACTGAGCTCCTCCCCACCTGGTGAGCACTTACTCATCAGTCGTTCAAAACTTGATGCAGAAGTCTCCTCCAGTGTAGAAGCCTGGCTGTAGGATCCAGTTTGGGGTAGGTAACTAGTGGGAGGCATAGTTACTCTGCTGTCCATAGCTGCTCGGTTGCCCAGAGGTGTTCTGCTGAGAGTAACTGCTCTGATCATAACTAGTCGGCTGTGTAGAAGAATAGCTGGAAGGAGGGTAGGATGGAGGCGCAGTGACTGGCTGCATGGGGTAGCTCCCAGGTACATGGGGATAACTGTAGTTACTCTGTCCATATCCTAGGCCAGGCTGGTTGTAAACCCCCATGCCAGATTGAGGTTGACTAGTCTCAATGGGCTTGTTACCATCCTACGGTCTTGTAGGTACAGTGGCTGCTGGCTGCTGCCCATAGGCTGGGTAAGCAGGCTGAGTGCCATATGCAGACTGAGCAGTGTGGAGGCTTGGGTGGTGGTGACTGTAAGAGTGGTGGTATCATAAGCACCCGTGCCACACCCCTGGGCAGACTGGCTGTGTGCCCGGGGGGCAGTTGGAGTAGTATAACCAGTGGGAGGCTGTCCATAAGAAGTTGCATAGCCCATAGGTTGCAGTGGTCCGAGCCTGGGTATAGCTGACATCAGTGGGCTGTCCATAGGTTCCCAGCTTTGTTGCCCATATGCCTGGGTGGTCTGTGCATATCCTTGAGTGGGCTGGGCAGTGTAAGCACTGTAGCCCTGCTGCACTGCAGCTTGGCTATAGGTATTGTAATCCTTTGATGCCATTTTCTCTCCTTCCTCCTCGTTCTCTCAACGTCCGTTTCCTTCTTGCTCCTATTTAACTTTTATCTAAAAGATTATAGAAATCCTATGCTTCCCAATTTTCAAAGCTCTAATAATCTCATGCCTATATATTGAGGTCACTAAAACATTACTATAACTTTGGACATAATTCAGTGGACCAATGATAATGTTTACTCTCTAAGAAAAGAAACTATGAAACACTCTAGTTCTAGATCTTTATATAAAAGATCAACAAAGTAACTCATTTTCCAGTATGAATTAATATTTGTTAATTTGCTATTTGTAAATTATCTATATTAAATTATTAGTTAAGGCATCCCTGATTAATATTATAGAGATTAAATTGATTATAGTAGATAATTAGGTAAAAACACAACCACACAAAATTCTGTTTTAAGAAATTTGAGGATAAAATTGGGAGAAATGTGGGACAAAAATCTACATGGTTATTGATTTCATAGATAAATATAAACTATGTAGTTAGTCCTCCATATCTGTGGGTTTCACGTCAACCAACCACAGATGGAAAATATTCAGAAAAAAATGAATAGTTTCATTTGTACTGAACATGTACGGTCCTTTTTTTCTTGTCATTATTTCCTAAACAATACAGTATAACAAGTATTTACACAACATCATATTGAGAATTACAAGTAATCTAGAGATGAATTAAAGGATGATGTGCATAGGTTATATGCAAATAACCATGTTATATAAGGAACTTGAGCATCTGTGGATTTTGGTATTTGCAGGGATCCTGGAACCAATCCCCTGAGGATACTGATGGATGGTTATATTTACTGCCACATCCCTTCAGAGCACTTTGATCTGTATTACAAGTTCTCATGTTTCCTTTTGCTTAATTACATACTTTGTTTCTACAGTAACTCTAAAGCATATAATCAGTTGCAATGTCCCTAAGGCTTTTACATGGTGAATTCTTTTCAGCTAATAAAGAGTAATAACAATGTAATCCTTGTGTAGAACTTTATCTTCTTCCTAAACATCTCTTAATTAGTATGCAATAGGATTAAATACAAGTCTCACTATACCATTTTGAATAATTAGGAGGAAAAATACAAATTCTAACCTAGGCACCTAAGTCTTGTAGGAATTTACTGCCACCTTCAGGTTTTAATGAAAATGCACTGGGACTGTAGCTTTTAGATTTCCAGGTGATAGTCCCTGGTTAATATAGTAGAAATATTAATATTATTTTCTGGATTTAGAAGTAAAGTACTACCTAATTTAGATTGCAGTACAAATGCATTTCAGGAAATGCCTTTCACCTTGTCTTTTTGTCTTTTGTGATTCTTTCAATAATGTGTAATTGAAAATTAAAGCCTGTTCTTTATCAGCCATTATAATTATATACTGGAAGTTCCCAGATCTGTGTCCAGAATGTACTTTGTATCATAGTCTAAACCTACGGGGGGTGGGGCAGGGGGAGGGGAGGGAAAACCTCTTACAGCAAACTGTTTTAAATGTTCCATGTGTCAATGCCTTCCAGCCAAAGGCCACCAGGAACACACCTGTAGTTGCACAAGTTGGGTTTCTTGCTCACTTAAGGGAGGGAGAAACCACACCAGAGGGAACTGTGGATGTCTGAGTAAGAAGGTGTTAAAAGGGACTTACAGGATTTGGGTTTTTATTGGGAGATTTTTGGTAGGGTTCAAGGAAGTGGGCTTTGCTCTGTCATAAAATGCTATCAGGAAATGGGGGCAATCCCATAATGTAGTATCTTAATAAGTTTTATTTATAAAGCAGGCAGAATGAAGTGAGGCTAATGCTATAATTGGTAAAGAAGCAGAAGTCATTCACATTAGCCAGAATAGGGGAATGTATCACATTTTTTGTGGTTTGCAGACTGACTTTATTTTTGTCTATATTTAGACAAGATGTTGTTGGGGTAGGCGTTGACCCCACTTCCTCACGGTCATACAGTGACCTTGATGTTGGTGTTCCGTGAGACTGTTTATGTTCAACAGAACACCAAGGCCTATCAGGGAGTCAGGCAGTTCCTACTTGTCAGAGACTGCTTTTCTCTTTCTCATGCATATATTTGTAATTCCATGAATACCTTTTTTTAATTCCTTGAATTTGTGGTGAAATAAAAATAAAAATAAAAGTTTTTTTATTTGTAAAAAATAAAAGTTTGTTATGATTTTTAAAGTGGATATCAACAGAATATGAAGCTCTACATATGCATCATATGTTGCAAGGGTGTGAAATCCAGCTCAATATCATTTGGAAAAAGGGGAATTTATTAGAAGACCCATGTAACATGAGGAAGACTGGAGTGTAGATGGACTATGAGTCAGCTCATAGCATGAGGTTAAATGCCAAGAAACTCCCCATCCACCTCTCATCTCTTCAGCTGTCTCCACAGGGCAGGAAATGTAATTGCCTATAATTTCCAAACTTTATTGTCCCAGTTCCAACATAAGATGGAGACTGATACTTTTCCCTGCAGTTACAGTTTAAGAGATCCAAGAGAAAGGTTTTAATTGGGGCAGGCTGAGTTACACGTTCACCTAGTGCACTCAACTAGGACCAAGAATTGTGGAGTATTAGAGAAAGGGTTGTTCTCATTGGAACCACACGGTCAGATCAGGGAAGAAGCATTTCCTGGAAAAAGTAGAATTGAAGTTCTGGGTAAGCAAAAGATTTGAAAAAAAAGATTTAAAGCTGGGAGGAAAAAAAAATCAGTTCTGGGTTCTAGAAATGTAACATTTGCTATAAAGAGAAAAATGAAAATAAAATAAAAAGAGAGAGACCCAGTTAGGCCATCACAATTATTTCAGTAAAATATACCAGAGGCTTGAACCTGGGCAGCACCAGTGGGGATAGAGAAAAGAGAATGCTTTCAGTTAGAAATGTTTCAGAGTTAGAATCTACAGGACTAGCTAATTCCATAGATGTGAGGAGTCAAAATTCACAAGTAGCCCTTACATAGGATTTATCATGTAATATGCCCTGTTCTACACATTTGATATATATTCATTAAGTCCTCACCACAACCTTATGAAGTATTATTTCCATTTTCAGCTGGGGAAATTGAGGCACAAAAAGGTTAAGAAGTTAACGAAGGTTGACCGGGTGCAGTGGCTCATGCCTGTAATTCCAGCACTTTGGGAGGCTGAGGCAGGTGGATCACCTGAAGTCAGGAGTTTGAGACCAACCTGGACAACATGGTGAAACCCCGTTTCTATAAAAAATACAAAAATTAGCCAGGCATGGTGGCACGAGCCTGTAATCCCAGCTACTTGGGAGGCTGAGGCAGGAGAATCACTTGAACCCGGGAGGTGGAGGTTGCAGTGAGCCGAGATCGCGCCATTGCACTCCAGCCTGGGCAACAAGAGCAAGACTCCGTCTGGAAAAAAAAAAAAAAAGAAGAAGTTACCCAAGGTCATACAGCTGATAAATGGTAGTGTTCACATCCAGCTAATCTGGCTCCAAAATTCATGAGTTTAGCCACCTGCCACGACCTCTCCAAGGTCTGAATTTGGGTGGGTGGTTGTGTGCATCAAGGGTGGAAGCACAAATAGACTACATTCCAGACTGGGAGAGGAATGTGCAGAGGAGATAATATTTAGTTTTCTGTACATTAAGTTGTAAATGTGTTAAGAGAGTAATAGATGGAAATGCCCAATGGGCAATTTGAATATATAACTCAGGTAAGGGTAGAGGCTTAAATTTAGAATTTGTTAGAATCTAAATGGTAGCTGAAGCCAATGAGTGAATGAAATCTTCTAAAAGGAGTAGAACGACGGCCTAACATGCAGCCCAGAGAAAAACAAAGAGAAGGTAGAAGAATGATCTTCAATAATGACCTAGAAATTAACTAACCCAGTGTTTCTGATGATTAGGAGAAATAGGCATCATCATATACTGTTAGTAGGAGTGTAAATGGTACAATTTGTTTGCAGGGAAGTTTGGCAATATCTAATAAAATACAAATTTTCCCTACCATTTTTTGACCCAGCAATTCTACTGGAAATTTATGCTACAATACACTCCTTCCTAGCGTCAAAGATATATGTACAACAATGTTCACTGCAGCCTTGTTTAATAAGAAGGAAGAAAGAGAAGGAGGGACGAAGGAAGGAAGGAAAACAGCAACCTCAGTGTTCATTAGTATTGTGCTGGCATTCCATACCATAGAATTCTATGTGGTTATTCCATAAAAATAAATACCATGTGGTCATTAACAAGAACAAAGTAGATCTCTGGAAACTTCTATGGAAAGATCATCAACATGCACTAGAAATATTCAGTGATGGGGGAAAAAGACAAAAAAAAAAAAAAAAAAAACCAACAATGTATGTTTAAAAAGAAAGAAAAAGTTATATTAGTTCATTTTCATGCTGCTGATAAAGACATAACCAAGACAGGGTAATTTATACAGGAAAAAGGGATTTAAGGACTTACAGTTCCACATGGCTGGGGAGGCCTCACAATCATGGCGGAAGGCAAAGAGGAGCAAGTCACATCTTACATGGATGGCAGCAGGCAAAAATAGAGAGTTTGTGTGGGAGAACTCCCGTTTTTAAAACCATCAGATCTTGTGAGACTCATTCACTATCACGAGAATAGCGTAGGAAACACCCTCCCCTATAATTCAATCACTTCCCACCAGGTTCCTCCCATGACACAAGAAAATTAATTCAAGATGAGATTTGGGTGGGCATACAGCAAAACCATATCAGAGGTATAGGAGAATACATGTAATGTTCCTTTAGTGTAAATAATAGGCCTGCTATACCCTTTTCTACTTACCTGGCAGAAAAACAACCAATATAAAACATAGAATCTTACAGAATCTTTTAAAATCTTCAGAATGGAGGTACAAGAAAAGCAAATCCAGAGACCCAGGAGAGGTCACAGAAGGCACCAGGCAGGCAGCAGCCTCACCTTCTTGAGTCTCCTGCCTTGGCAGCCTTGCACAGAGTGGGCGTGAGCCATGACCTATACTGAGAATTTTCCTGGGCAGGTGCACAGGGGAGGAGGGAAAGAAAAGCTCTAAAAGAAGGGAAGGGTGAGTGCACACCCTTGAGCTCCCCTCTTTATGAGAAACCTGAGATGCCCAATAGAACATTTAGGCCTGAGAGACGGTGTAGCTCAAATGTGTGCAGGAAAGACCCAAAGCAAGTTGGCCCTTGTGTAGTGGATAATCTGTTATTATATGTACATATATAAATACATCTGTAAAATAAAAGTTAACACCATGGAGTATAAGGTTCAAATAAAAAACTACTAGTCAATGAATCATCTAAAAAGTACCTGAAGTCTTTAAAAAAAAAAACTTCCTTAATAAGTGCAATTAACCATAGATGTACTTAAACATAATATACTGAAATCACGCATTTGTCTTCAAACAAGTTCAAGTACTTTACTATCTCTGCTATTAATGCCATTTTCAAAATACTTCAATAATAAATGAAATATGATATTTCCTTCAACATCCTTCTAACAGCCAATGTCATTTAGCCTCTGCTTAAGGGTCTGGTTTTCTCTCAGCAGTTGAACATCATTCCGTAACCTTTACTAGCAGAGATGAAATGCTACCATGTGGCTTCTGAACTAGAATTATGATAATTCTCTCAAGAGAATGCAACAGTCTTCTGGCAAGGTCACCACCTCAAACCTGTATTAAAAATGGGAAAACAGAAAAGGAAGAAAAAAAATAGACTCTAAAGACTGTTACTACATAACTTCCTCTCTTGACCTTCCTTTAATGTGTCTTGAAAGGGAACAAATTAGCTTCAAGTTTAACAGCAAAGAAATTTTAGCCTTCTACCACTAAACAGACATATTTTTCAGAAAGATTAGCAACATAAGATAATCAACAGTTTTAGAACATCCAGACTATAAATTTTGGACCGAGTGCAGTGGCTCACACCTGGAATCCCAGTAAATAATCCCAATGTAATCCCAATGTAAATTATTAAACTGACACTTGGTGTACACTTTAATCTGCTGTAAATTGGCCAGTCTAACATCTCCAGAATTGTCACTTTGGGGCATGTATTAGTTTGCTAGGGCTGCCATAACAAAATACCGTAGACTAGTTGGCTTAAATAACAGAAATTTATTTTTTCACAGTTCTGCAGGCTAGAAATCCAAGATCAAAGACATGATTAACTTCATCACCTCTCTCAAGTCCCTATCATCAAATATAGTCACATTCTGAGGTACTGGGGGGCAAAGTTTCAATACATGAATTTTGGGCTGGGTGTGGTGGCTTACACCTGTAATCCCAGCACTTGGGATTACGGCAGGCAGATCATGAGGTCAGGAGTTCAAGACCAGCCTGACCAACATGGTGAAGCCCCGTCTCTATGAAAATACAAAAATTAGCTGGGCATGGTGGCATGTACCTGTAATCCCAGCTACTCAGGAGGCTGAGGCAGGAGAATCGCTTGAACCCAGGAGACGGAAGTTGCAGTGAGCCAAGATCGCACCGCTGCACTCCAGCCTGGGCAACAGAGTGAGACTCCGTGTCAAAAAATAAATAAATTGTGTGTGTGTGTGTGTGTGTGTATATATATATATTTTATCCCATAACAGATCATATAAAGTTTCTGTACCTATGAAATAGAAAGATGACTTTGGCCCACGATGACCAGTGAGGAACTACCCCTGTTAAGCCCTAACTGACACACCAGCCACAACTCCTATACTTCATCTATAGACAACATAAGGAACGTTCATTTTCTCTAACTCCATTCTGAGCATTCATGTTCTTTTTAAAATATTTTATATTTCCTCATCGTTAGCAACTAAAATAGTTTGCATTCCAATTTAGCAAGAAACCACATAAATCCTAAGTAATGTATTAATTCATCCTACATCCATTTTTTTTTTTTTTTTTGGAGACAGTCTCACTCTGTCACCAGACTGGAATGCAGTGGCACGATCTCTGATCTCCGCTCATTACGACCTCCCACCTCCCAGGTTCAAGCAATTCTCCTGCCTCAGCTTCCCAAGTAGCTGGGACTATAGGCACGTGCCACCATGCCCAGCTAATTTTTATATTTTTAGTAGAGATGGGGTTTCACCATGTTGGCCAGGCTGATCTCAATCTCTTAACCTTGTGATCCGCCAGCCTCGGCCTCCCAAAGTGCTGGGATTACAGGTGTGAGCCACCGCACCCAGCCTATCCTACATTCATTTTCTTATAAGAGAAATTCATTTTAGTTCAGTTTTATTGTACCAGATTTACCGGGTCCAAAAACAAAAAGAAAAAAGTTAACTTCTCCTGTAGGTGTTAAGTAGATTTTTTCTCATTCTCTTAACTCTTATTGTAACAGAAATTAAAGTGCACAAGACCATCAAAAATACGTGATTTGGTTGTACCCTAAATATGGGGCACATGTCCTCAGGACCTCCTGAGGCTGTGTCATGGGGAAAAAAAAATAACATACATACATATATATATATATATTCCAGCCAGTTGTGCTGCCATATTGAAGGTTTCAATTCTTTCTACTGTTCCTGAAGCTTTGGAAGTTTTTCTTCATTTTAAATAATTATTAATGAGGCATACATCGTTCTGCAACTGGTGTTCCAAGTAATGCATACATCAGAACAACTTTTACATGAAGAAGGCTGCAAAAATACTCAGTGTCCAGCCCACCAATACGAACAGTGATAAAGGGGACAAATCAGGAGTGTGCCATTACTATTTGCCAATAATTACTAGTTGAAGAATTGCATTAGTGATACTTAGACAGTATCTCTTTTTACAAACTGGGAAACAGCAGGAGGGGATGGAAGAAACATGAAAAACTAGGAGCTGTGACAATAAAGGTCCAGATATTGATCCTGAGACAGAAGCTGATCACAAACACAGGAGCAGCAGCAGCCACTACATCACGTTTTGGAGTTTCTAACAATTTTCCTAAATTAAACTTTATGACCAGACATCTAACAGCAAACTGCCAACAACAAAATATATTTTATAGCATTTTAGTCATAGATAAGCATATGCTTTTCTGAATTTTACTATTATGCTAGAATATTACCTATGATATAAATACTGAAGTTTTAAAAGTAAATGTACTAAATCATAGTTTTAAAATAAAGATTTTCTAGGCCAGGTGCAGTGTCTCACCCCTGTAATCCCAGCACTTTGGGAGGCCAAGGCATGTGGATCACCTGAGGTCAGGAGTTTGAGACCAGCCTGGCCAACATGGCGAAACCCCGTCTCTACTAAAAATACACAAATTAGCTAGGCACGGTGGCACGCACCTGGAATCCCAGCTACTCAGGAGGCTGAAGCAGGAGAATCGCTTGAGCCCGGGAGGTGGAGGTTGCAGTGAGCCAAGACTGTGCCACTCCACTGCAGCCTGGGTGACAGAGTGAGACTCCATCTCCAAAAATAAAAATAAAAATAAAAAAACAAAGATTTTCTATTTAGAATTTCATAACTTACACTGTACCTTTTAATCAAAATACAATATATATGCATATATTTTAAAATTAAGTATAACTTAGCTGTCTTGAAGATCTAAATATACCACAGAAAGTGCTGGGATTACAGGTATGAGCCACTGCACCCAGGCCACCCCATATCTATTAACGTAAACCAATTCAAATCTATCTTAGAAGTGGATAGGTTATAAAAAGAACTAAATACACATAAGTAATCCAAGACACTACAAATCACACTCAAACACATCTTTTTATTATATACTAAATTTAAAAATACAAATCTTATTAAAAATGCTTATCAAACATTGTATACATAAGTACTGTCAAATACTATTGGGTTATGACATTATGTACATTTGCTAATGTTAATTAGAAACAGAACAATGTAATATCACTTTGCTGACACTGAATTTCAGAAGTTAAGTGTTTTAAAATTTGGCAACTATGAAGTAGTGATCTGCACAGGAAGATGTTTGGAGAGGTAAAATAATAAGAAAACAAACGGAATAACGCAGATATTTCTGCAGTAAGTGTTAATGAGTAGATTTCTTCCTCATCCTCTTAACTCTTATTGTAACAGAAATTAAAGTGCACAAGACCACCAAGAATACTCGATTTGGTGTACCCTAAATATATACTACAGCCGGCTGTGCTGCCATATTGAGGGTTTTAATTCTTTGTACTGTTCCTGAGGTTTTGGAAGTTAATTTTGAATGTGGCTAAGGGAAGGGAGGCCAACACTTTCTAAATTGCACCAAATGGCCTTAAAGTGTAGAAATACCAAAGATAAAAATATTAATTTGGAAACAGATTCAAGGAAATAATCCCTGTCTACTTTGCCCTAGGAATAAAATTAGAATAGGACACAGTTTTACCCCTGGAAAATGCTTACTAAAATCTGTTTCAAAAGACCAGACATGTACAGCAAGCACAATACTGTCAGTTATTGTTCACCACTTATATACTGCATCATAAATACCAGGTATAAATACCTGCCTCTAAAGGGCCACTAGAAATACAGGTAGAAGCATGTGATCACTTTACGCTAATTTTACTCATTACGTATAATTTGTAAAAATAGGTCATCGCCCCACCATACAATTAAGAGGAAAAGAAAAGTTGCTATTCTACAAAAGTGCTCCTTTTAGCTTTCAAACCCAATAGCTTAATTTTGGGTAAAACAAGATTGTAAGGTACGGCCATCAGTTCTAAATAAGCTGATGATGCCATATATACATCCTCATATATATACATATATATATACTCATATATATATGTTTAAATTTCAGTTCTGATTTAACACTAATGTACTAGTACAAACCATTTATAGGAAACATTTTATAGACCTTATTTACAAACACACAATGAATGACAAAGATATGGAAAATTTTTAAAATTGCAGATAAATGTAGTCATAGTTTACTAAAGATAAAACAAATTTGCATAACTTTTTTAAAAACCAAAGAAAAATCTTTAGAAAGAAACCCCTACCATATACAGTATATCTATTGGTCATCAGACCTAAGAGGCAAATCAACGTAAGGATCATGATAAAATTTTTATTACTGTTTCTTTTAATAACATATCAATGAGATCTACTTAGAGTACTACCTACAAATACACATTCTCTCATGATTCAGTGAGAATATTAAGTTATTGAATACATTTTTTTTTACTCTCATGGCACATTACATTTGGTAACACTAATAAGGTAAATTTAGATAACACTTAAATCATGATTATGAATGTTTAATTGAATATTTTCCTTTCTGTAGCTGTGAAATGTAAAGCTTAGATTTGCTTCCATCAGGCCTCTTAAACCAAACTTCATCATGGTTAATTGTTGTAATTACAGCACTAAAAAGAAAAAAAAGAAAGAATGAATGAATGAATTACAATATGTCTCCTCAATTCATTTTAGATTATTACCTATATAAAACCAAAATAAACTGGCCTACAACAGTAGACTCTGGTATATAATTGTCATTTACCAGAATGCTGCATATCAGCAGTGCATGCTGCCAAAAATATCACATTCAGCAATACTTAGTAGATCATCCTTTTCTTAATAGAGTTGGTAAAATTTACCATTAGCACTATTAAAAGCACGTTCTTCCTACTCCATCCCCACCCCACCTCTTAAAAAAACAAAACAAAACTGGAGTTAAAAGCACTACTTATCTGGTATCATACTTGTAACTCATGTCAGCCCTGGCTTCAGAAAATCTTTCAAATACTAATCTCTAATTCCCAATGTCAAACCATCTACAGTACTTTTATACCAGTTTTTTTTTTACACTACTAATCTTTACATAAAAAGATCTACTTCTTGAAATAGATGTGTATTTTATTCTTTTTTTAAATTATTTATTTATTTTTTATTTATTTATTTTGAGACAGAGTCTCACTCTGTCGCCCAGACTGGAGTGCAGTGGCGCAATCTCAGCTCACTGCAACCTCCACCTCCCAGGTTCAAGTGATTCTCCTGCCTCAACCTCCCAAGTAGTTGGGACTACAGGCACATGCCATCATGCCCAGCTAATTTTTGTATTTTCAATAGAGATGGGGGTTTCACAATACTGGCCAGGCTGGTCTTGAACTCCCGACCTCGTGATCCACCTTCCTCGGCTTCCCAAAGTGTTGGGATTACAGGTGTGAGCCACTGCACCCGGCCTAATTATTTATTTTTTAAAGAGTGAATAGGAATTTTTTTTTTTTTTTGAGACTGGGTCTCTCTGTTACCCAGGTTGAAATGCCACAATCAGGGTTCAACCTCCCAGGCTCAAGTGATCTTCTCACCTCAGCCTGAGTAGTTGGGACTAAGGGTACCTGCCACCACACCCGAATAATTTTTTTACTTTATAGAGACGGGGTTCTCTACAAAAAGACCAGCTAGGGCTGGTCTCAAACACCTTGGCTCAAGTGATTCTCCTGCCTTGGCCTTCCCAAGTAACGGAATTACTACAGGAAAGAGCTATTCTACCTGGCCTCATCTCTTTTTAAACAACTTTTATGCTAAGTAGTGGTAAAATATCTCAAAAACAATAAAATAAATAGAAGAATCCAGGAGTATCATATATAAACTAGTAGTTAGTTCAATGAGCTTCTATGAGAAAAGCTATTATACACAATGTCCTAAAAATTTAAAGACAAAATTATAATCTTACAATTAAAACCACTGTATTTGGAAAATGCGTACTGTAGACTAAACTCAAGTTGTTTTATTTACCACTGATACCTACAAAACCATATTTTGTTACCACAGAAGGTACTACTCTGAGAATTATATCCTACATCACTGGAAAATGAAAGATGATGAACATTAATATTTTCAAAAGGTCACAACCACATAAAACTTAGAAGGCTATATAAATAGTTTTATAAACTTTATTTAAGCCTAGACATATTATTAGGACTTTTAAAAGGCAGTTTTCAAGTTACACTTCATTGTTGTTGTTATTGTTAGAGAGACAAGGTCTCACTCTGTTGCCCAGCCTGGAATACAGTGGTGTGGTGAAATGAGGCCAAGAGCCTCAAACCCTTGGGCTCAAGCGATCCTCCTGCCCAAGCAGCTAGGACTATAAGCACACACTGCCATATCTGGCTAATTTTTTTTATTTTTTGTAGAAACAGGGTCTTGCCAAGTTGTCCAAGCTAGTCTTGAACTCCTGGCCTCATGCAATCCTCCTGCCTCGTCTTCCCAAATTGCTAGGATTACAGGTGTGAGCCATAGCACCCAGCCCTAGGTTATATTTTAATTACTATTAATCTTAAGGGTTTTATTAATTTTCCATTTATTTCCTACTCTAATTGATACAAATTCTTTTTATCTAAACTACTCTAACACATCCAAAAAAGTTAAAGATTACTAGTTCCACCAAAAATTCATAATAGTCTGGTTTAAGGGTCATTATAGCACAATCCTAACAATTCATCTACTAGAAGAATTAAGAAACAGGATCAGCTACCTGGCTAAATAATTTCAACATTTCCCCTTGCATTAAAGTTTGTGTTCATAAACTTAATATGAAGTCTGGTTCATACATATTAACACTGCAGTACACACATGTAATCAAGCCATATGTCAAGTGAAAAAAAAGGATCCACAAGCAACTAATGATATAGGTACACTATGGAGGCAGGAAATCTTTCATTGACAACAATGTTGTAAATGACAATACTGAGCAACACTGAAATAATAAAGGCTTTTTTACCTTGTAGGACATTCATCTTTTTTATCTATACATATTGTTTGTCCACGTATATACCATTCACCATCATAATACAGTCTTCCCTCCTCAGATCTAGCACTGTGCAGATGTTTTTCCAGTTTCACAGGTGCTAAAGGGATCAGTTCAAAAACCGTTATATTAATAAAACACTGTCAGAAGAACAAAGGGTCCGAATATTAAGAATTAATATCAACCCATGCATATGTAAAAAAGGACTAAAAATATTTCTTAAATAACAAACCTAAAATGTAATAAAAAGATTTATTCCTTACATTCTTTTACATAATCATTAAGTTTTTAATATAACTACTAAACAAAGCTAAACAATGAACAATAAATCATCAATTGATTAATTAAGTACCAGAAGGGGAGGCAGGTATGTTATCAATTATTAGTGCTAATTTTAAGTAGTATATAAAATATAAATTGCCATATTTCAATTGAAAATTATACTTATTCTTTACCCTGCAGGCATCTGATATATCAAAAGAAGCAGAGTTTAATACATGTTCCAAGTGTTCCCCAGGCTTTTAATTCTAAAAAGGAAATGTCCTAAGTACAACTTCTATTTTTAAATTCCAGAAATCATCTGGCATTAGTCAGATAACTCATACAGGAAAAATCATCTTTTTTATGGAAACACAGTGTCAAAAGCATACCATGAAGTCATTCAAATGTTAGCTCCTGAGAGGGCTTCCCTAACTACTCTACCCACTCCTCAGCTAATTGTTATCTCAACTGCGCAGTTCTTTTAGAGTAATTACTATAATCTGTAACTATTTTCTTAACTGTTTATCTACATATATATGATTCCACCTCCCCTAAAGAGGCTTCAGGAGGTCCATCTTTTTTTTTTTTTTTTTTTTTTTTTTACCATTGTATCCTCAGGGCTTAAAATACCATCTGGTATATTCTTTCATTTAACAAATGTTGTCTGAACACTTCCTATACACAAGGAAGTATGCTGGGGAAAAAGCTGTGACCTAAAGAGAGATGGTTCTAGCCTTTGTGGAGCTTACAATCCAGTTAGGAGATAGACAAAATTAAAAAGTACAAATTCAATGGGCGTGGCTCAAGCCTGTAATCCCAGCACTTGGGAGGCCGAAAGAGGCATGGATCACGGTCAGGAGATCGACCATCCCATGCATCACAGTGAAACCCCTGTCTCTACTTCAAGAAGAAATACAAAAAATAGCCGGGCGAGATGGCGGGCGCCTGTAGTCCCAGCACTCTCGGGAGAGGCTGAGGCCGAGAATGCATGAACCCGGGAGGCGGACAGTGAGCTGAGATCCGCCACTGCACTCCAGCCTATAGATGGTGACTCCGGCCTCAAAAAAAAAAAAGTACAAATTGAGGCCGGGCACGGTGGCTCACGCCTGTAATCCCAGCACTTTGGGAGGCCGAGGTGAGTGGATCACGAGGTCAGGAGATCGAGACCCTCCTGGCTAACACGGTGAAACCCCGTCTCTACTAAAAATACAAAAAATTAGCCAAGAGAGGTGGCGGGCGCCTGTAGTCCCAGCTACTCGGGAGGCTGAGGCAGGAGAATGGCGGGAACCCGGGAGGCGGAGCTTGCAGTGAGCCGAGACCACGCCACTGCACTCCAGCCTGGGCGACAGAGTGAGACTCTGTCTCAAAAAAAAAAAAAAAAGGACAAATTGAGTGAAGTGCTGTAAGTAAAACTAATAGGATACAATGCTGAAGATAACAAGAGTGGGAGGGAGACACACTCAACTATGATAATGAGATTCTCAAAAGGAATCTATTACCCAAAAATGTTAAGAACCACTGCTCTACAGGTCTAGGCAGCTGCTCTGGCAGTTAATTCCCCAGGGCAAATACTGCTGCAATGTCCTCACATAATACAAAGTTTAAAGGAATCACTGGGTTAAAAATAAAATGG
The DNA here is from genome assembly GCF_008728515.1 of Papio anubis. NCBI lineage: Eukaryota > Metazoa > Chordata > Mammalia > Primates > Cercopithecidae > Papio > Papio anubis. The sequence continues at coordinate 70,668,981 of NC_044982.1, forward strand.
AATTTTTTTTTTCTTAGAGATGGAATCTTGCTCTGTTGCCCAGTGTAGTGGTGTGATCATGGCTCTCTGGAGCCTCGACCTCCAGGGCTCAAGTGATCCTCCCACTTCAGCCTCCCAAGTAGCTGAGACTTCAAGTACACACCGCCAAGCCTGGCTCATTTTTGTATTTTTTGTAGAGATAGGGTCTCATCATCTTGCCCAGGCAGGTCTCAAACTCCTGGGCTCAAGTGATCCTTCTGCCTTGGCCTCCCAAAGTGCTGGGATCACACTAGGCAAGAGCCACCATGCCCAGCCTAAAACAGAAATTGGTCTCTTACAGATGACTTAAGCTGTTTAAATGTGACTAGAAATTCCTTTCCTAAGTATTTCAAATATGTTTTTCTTTTTAATCTAGCTTCATTGTCCTTAGAAGGATTAGGAAATCTCACCTATAGTGAAAGAAGGCAGAAATGGAGAAACTTATCCTAAACACTAATGTCAATCACATTTTGGCAGTGATTTTAGACTTAAAAAAAAAAAAAATCAAGGAAGTGTAACTTGATATGAATTTTACTAAGGCATATCAGAATGTGTAAATGTCAGCATTCTGATCTCTCTCCTCAGAAAATGCACATGCAGAGTTTTGCACATAATTTCAGAGGATTCACAGAATCTCTGAAGCCAACCCACAAATTCCAAATACTTCCGCTACAGAATGACAGAGCCCATAAAAAACACCGCATAAATACTTTCTGAGTTACTGATCCAGTATTAGCAATAAGAATGCAGCTAAACACTGAAAGAATTATACCACATTCAGAAATTTTGAAACTTTTACATGAAACAATGACTCCAGAAGAATTCCTCATAATTTCAGGTACGGTGTTCACTGATGAAATAAAACCACTGATGGGAAAGTTCTTTAGTATGTAGATGATTTAACAACCTTGATTCAACAAGTCTCCAAAGAGAGTATTTCTCAACTCAGACTAAATGACTTACGTTCCGTTTTCACTCTGTGTGGCCCCAATGTAGCCATTGCCTTAATGGAAAAAAAAAAAAAAAAAGGAAGAAAGAAGTCTGAGTTCAGACTGAAAATATATTTTGGTGTCCATTTAATATATACAATACTACTGATTAACTCCAGAACAAAGACAGTAAAGTATAACCATTAGCTGCTCTAATAAATTTTTAATGTCTAAGACCATAAAGAATATGAGGGATAACAATTTCTCCTAGAGATGTTTTTAATACCTGAAATAATCTCTAACTCTCAACTAAGAAATTTACAAATATGAAAAACTATAATATGGAAAACAAGCCTCCACTTTTAGGCAAGAACAGAAAAGACTATAATTATTGAATGTTTAATGACAGGATGCAAGACACATAACGGTTCAAATGTTCTTTTGTTCAACAAATATTTATCAAGTGTTTTCTATAAGCCAGAACCAGCTAAAGGACTAGGCACGGATGGTGATGTTATTCTTTTTGGGCAAACTAAATAAATGTTTTTTGGGCTTTTTCATAAATTATTAGTTATATTATAACAGAAAAAATACAAACTGCTGACTCTAACCCTTAAAATATCCTTGTAGTTCACTGTTATCTGTAATAGTATTAAATTGCCTTAGAAAAATGTTGCAAAAGCAAAGCATATTTACAATAATCATATTTTGATGTACTAATAAAAAAACATAGAATCTTAAAAAGACTATGAAAATACACTTGTGTTCCACTGCTCTTTAATCATACCTTCCTAATTGTTGTCCAGTCTTCAAGAATATCAAGATCTTGTAGCATATAAACTATATAGGGACGTTGAATAGTCAAGGTCAATTTAGCTGTAAGAATAACACACTTTGAATTATATTTCCAAAGTACTATGTTTCAGCAAATGGAACAATGATTTATGGGCATAATGCTTTGGCATCCTAAATTCTAACTTCAAATTATTCTTCAAACCACTTAGTACCAGCATAAATACAGTCTAGTACTTCTGATGTCATAACTACATGCCCTTAATTCCATGATATCATTGATTGTAATATATATCACTAACCTAATCACTGGTTTTTAAAGTGGAGGGGAAAAGATGGGGGTAGAGGGATGGTACCATAGGGAATGCCAAAACTGAATATACATATTAATTTATACTCCAATTTCGGAAACATTTAAAAATGTTTTTAAAAAGCACACGAAGCTAGGCGCAGTGGCTCATGCCTGTAATCCTAGCACTTTGGAAGACCAATGCGGGCTTGGGCCCAGGAGTTTGAGACCAGTTTGGGCAACATGGCAAAACCCCATCTCTACAAAAAATACAAAAATTAGCCAGGCGGAGTGGCACGCGCCTGTAGTCCCAGCTACTCAGGAGGCTAAGGAGGGAGGAGCACCTGAGCCCGAGAGGTTGAAGCTAAGGTGAGCCATGATTGTGCCACTGCACTCCAGCCTGGGTGGCACAGTGAGACCCTGTCTCAAAAAGACAAAAAAGTACACGAGAATTAAACAATCATACTGTATACTAAATGGCTATTTCACATCAAAGCCCTTGGTGAACAACAAGTCACATTAATTTTCAAAGTTGAGATCATGATTGAATTTCTTGTCCTCTCCCACCTCCCTTGACTTAAAGTATATACTATATCTTCTGTCTTCAGTCATTTTATAAATAAATCATCTTTTGCTTATTACAGGATCATGCAAATAAAGTCAATGTTTACAAATAAAAGTTATAAAGGCATGCACAATGGAAAAACATATATCAAGAAAAAAAGAAACAGAAAATTTGGAAAAGGATATCTGAAACAACAACTGGCTTCTTTTTGTCAGGACTGAAAGGATCCTTCCTCTTTTTTCTTGACTGAAGTTCATCATTCCACAGCTCTGGCAGGTAAATAAAGATTAAGTATTAGTGGGTTTCTGGTGAACGAAGGAGAAAAAAAGACTATAATTTTACGGTGGCTATTTAGTCACATGTAAAAATGTACAAAACTTCATTGGCAGTTGGGTATATATACATTAAGCTGTACATAATTTCATAATGCTACGTGTTTAAGTTTTCCTCTGCCTTTATTAAAGCAAAAATCAATTTGGCACTTAATGACTAAGAACTGATTACCATACTGTCATGCACTTTGTAAAATTTATATTACATGCATTGTCTCACCTAATCCTCCAAGCTACCACTGAGGTAGGTATTCTTACTATTTTCCTTTTACAGACAAGGAGATTGATTTAGAAAAGTGAAGTAACTGTCCATGGTCACCAGACTAGTAGGTGAGGGAGCACTGGCACTAGGCTCAGCTTATCTGACACCCCATGCCTACCCCAAAGAGAAGTAAACTTTGTAACAAATAAAGTAATATATACTCAAGAACTGTAGGATAACCTAGTAGACCTTCCACTCAATGCAGAAAACCTTTCTGTAATACCCTGAAAAAGCCAAATTCACACTTGACTGATCTAATCATTAATAAGTTATTCCTTTTTCTGAAACAAAAGTCTATCTCCCTATAACTTCTATCAGTTTGTCCTACCTTGTATGATGTCAAAAAGGTTTTCATTCCTTCTTCCACATGACAGTCTTTTAAGACTTTCAGGGGAAAATATATACTGCAGCTAACTTCCAATACTATTCTTTTTTTTGTTTTTTGGGAGAGTCTGGAGTGCAGCGGTGCCATCGTGGCTTACTGCAATCTCGAACTCCTGGGATCAAACGATGCTTCCACCTCAGTCTCCTGCATAGCTGGGACTATAGATGTAGATGTGCAGCACCACATCCAGCCCTGACACTATTCTGCCAGTAGGTTCCTGTCATACTTCTGTTTCGTCCCTTGTCATGTGCTCCATTTTATACATCTTTCTAAAGTGTGAATTCAAATTACAATAACAATATAATCACCATCACATGAAATTCTTTAGAGCTCTTCCCCTTTTCTTCTTTCCTGGGACATTTCATTTACATAATATTAATATTAGAAGACTAAGATATGATGAGACACTACAGTAAACCAAAGGTTTGGTGCCACTCAAACATCACAATCATATCATTCTCCTTACCTGAGGTAATATCAATGCTGTGCCTATCCTCTTCAAGCCTTCTTATCTTCTCCTCTAGTTCACTCTGGACTGTATCATATAGCAACAGCTTTTCGCTCTGGGGAGAAAAACAGATTATACTTAAGTAGAAGGAAAAAACTTGGTGTATTTTAATTAAGAGTACCAAATAACTTAAAGCACTTTAATATATGATGCTTTTGTTTGCTTTTTCAATTCAATTAAAAAATTTAAAGAAGAAATGTCAAATACATGAAAGAAATAAAACTAGAAAACATAGAATCTATGCATAGATTTAACTACATGCAATTACATTCTGTATAAGAACATCTAAATTATGTGTAAGGTACATTTAGAGGTAAATATTTACTTAAAAAAAACTCATAGCAAACCCCTATGGCCCCTTTTAAACATAAGTAGGTCCCATCTGTCACCATAATGGAAAACTTATCCTATAAAGTACATAATTATAAAATGGATATTTTCTCAAAGGAATAATAATTGGGTCATTATGCCTCACTAATATCTCAGCATCATATTAAAATAGTCAAAGAGAAAGATTTAAGTACAAATTTTATAATTATTTAAAATAATTCAATTATAGTCTAAATTATAAAATTACAGACTAATCATATCCAAATCTCTCCACAAAATTATAGACAGATTGAATCACTAAAACAGACAAGACTGGCAAATAGACTAGAACCCAGGTCTACTAGCTCTAGTCCATGTTTTTAATTATATAATGCTGTAGCCCTAATTTAAAAAGCCAAAAAATGTACGTAATATATAAAGATTACATTAAAAACCTATAGCCACATGTTTATCTCTAGTGAAGGATATCAGATGATTGGATATAGCTAGATGTGACTGTCTTGCGGAAGCTATTGGGATATAGTTGGATATGACTATATGTAGAAAACACAGGCCACACCCATGTAGGCTGTATTCCTGGTGTCAATCAGGAAGCCCTCTCTCTTGAGTTTGAAATTTAGAAACTAGACATGCTTGAAGGGTTTCCTGAGTGTCAGGGAAAAGATGGCTTGTATGAATTTGAGGCAAGCCAGGAGCTAAGGAGAAAGCAACGCTGAAAACTAAAACTAGATTTCACATCAAACATGGTTTCATTGCATGCTGTTCTCTGTACTTACTTCCTTCTGCTTGCTCCCTTGCCTTTGGTAAAGCCTTATGAAATATTTCAGCCTTATCTATATTGTGCTACAAGACTTGGAAAATATCTGAGAAAAAGGGAGTGCAGTCCCCCTCCACAAGACCATGGTAGCAGCTATAAATAGATCCAATCTCCCCAACCAAAGATGACTCTAAATGCAGAGCTGGAGTGATAAGCCTTTTGCTTTTAAGAATATGAACATTTAATTGGTGTATTATCTTTTCTTCCTATTGACAAATTAGGCCAAGTAGAAATTCTTTTAAAAATCCACTAATCATTCTTTATTATTTTTTAAAAAGCCACAATGAAACTGAAATGTTTGAAGCATTGAAAGCATCTCTAAACATACCAGAAGTATACCTTAAAGCAGAACTGCCATGAATCCATTCTCATTCTTATTTCTCTTTCTTTTTCTTGGAAAGTTTTCTCCCTTTTCTCCAGCTTCTCAAGACCCTCCTGTCGTGGGTCTTTCCCCTGAAGGGAAAATGAAGCCCTAATGGAACAGCTAGAAGATACCAAGAAAAGAAGGGGGCAAACTCTCTTGCTTTGGTGACTGTGGAGGTTTTTTTATATATATACACTTTAAGTTCTAGGGTACATGTGCACAACGTACAGCTTTGTTACGTATGTATACATGTGCCTTGTTGGTGTGCTGTACCCATTAACTCGTCATTTACATTAGGTATTTCTCCTAATGCTATCCTTCCCCCATCCCCCCACTCCACGACAGGCCCAGTGTGTGATGTTCCCCACCCTGTGTCCAAGTGTTCTCATTGTTCAATTCCCACCTGTGAGTGAGAACATGCAGTGTTTGGTCTTCTGTCCTTGTGATAGTTTGCTCAGAATGATGGTTTCTAGCTTCATCCATGTCCCTACAAAGGACATGAACTCATTCTTTTTTATGGCTGTATAGTATTCCATGGTGTATATGTGCCACATTTCGTTTTCTTAATCCAGTCTATCATTGATGGACATTTGGGTTAGTTCCAAGTCTTTGCTATTGTGAACAGTGCCACAATAAACATACGTGTGCATGTGTCTTTATAGCAGCATGATTTATAATCCTTTGGGTATATACCCAGTAATGGGATGGCTGGGTCAAATGGTAATTCTAGTTCTAGATCCTTAAGGAATCGCCACACTGTGTTCCACAATGGTTGAACTAGTTTACATTCCCACCAACAGTGTAAAAGTGTTCCTATTTCTCCACATCCTCTCCAGCACCTGTTGTTTCCTGACTTTTTAATGATCGCCATTCCAACTGGTGTGAGACGGTATCTCACTGTGGTTTTGATTTGCATTTCTCTGATGGCCAGTGATGATGAGCATTTTTTCATGTGTCTGTTGACTGCAAAAATGTCTTCTTTTTAGAAGTGTCTGTTCATATCCTTTACCCACTTTTTGATGGGGTTGTTTGATTTTTTTCTTGTAAATTTGTTTAAGTTCTTTGTAGATTCCAGATATTAGCCCTTTGTCAGATGGGTAGATTGCAAAAATTTTCTCCCATTCTGTAGGTTGCCTGTTCACTCTGACAGTAGTTTCTTTTGCTGTGCAGAAGCTCTTTAGTTTAATTAGATCCCATTTGTCAGTTTTGGCTTTTGTTGCCATTGCTTTTGGTATTTTAGTAATGAAGTCCTTGCCCATGCCTATGTCCTGAATGGTATTTCCTAGGTTTTCTTCTAGGGTTTTTATGGTTTTAGGTCTTACATTTAAGTCTTTAATCCATCTTGAGTTAATTTTTTTATAAGGTGTAAGGAAGGGATCCAGTTTCAGTTTTCTACATATGGCTAGCCAGTTTTCCCAACACCATTTATTAAATAGGGAATCCTTTCCCCAATGCTTGTTTTTGTCAGGTTTGACAAAGATCAGATGATTGTAGATTTGTGGTATTATTTCCAAGGGCTCTATTCTGTTCCATTAGTCTGTATCTCTGTTTTGGTACCAGTACCATGCTGTTTGGGTTACTGTAGGCTTGTAGTATAGTTTGAAGTCAGGTAGCATGATGCCTCCAGCTTTGTTCTTTTTGCTTAGGATTGTCTTGGCAATGCAGGCTCTTTCTTGGATCCATATGAACTTTAAAGTAGTTTTTCCAATTCTGCAAAGAAAGTCATTGGTAGCTTGATGGGGATGACACTGAATCTATAAATTACCTTGGGCAGTATGGCCATTTTCACAATACTGATTCTTCCTATCCATAAGCATGGAATGTTCTTCCATTTGTTTGTGTCTTCTTTTATTTCGTTCAACAGTGAAGGTTTCTATGTTCAATAGTTATTTTGAGTTTTTTGTTGTTGTTGTTGTTGTTGTTGTTGTTTTCTGATAGGGAGTCTCCCTCTGTCTCCCAGGCTGGAGTGCAGTGACACGATCTTGGCTTACTGCAAGCTCCGCCTCCCGGGTTCAGGTCATCTTCCTGCCTCAGCCTGCGGAGTAGCTGGACTACAGGCGCCAGCCACCACACCCGGCTAATTTTTTGTATTTTTAGTAGAGACGGGGTTTCACCATGTTAGCCAGGATGGTCTCGATCTCCTGACCTCGTGATCCGCCCGCCTCAGCCTCCCAAAGTGCTGGGATTACAGGCGTGAGCCACAGTGCCCTGCAGTTATTTTGGTTTTTAAAAAAATTCTACTCGGCCGGGCGTGGTGGCTCGCACCTGTAATCCCAGCACTTTGGGAGGCCAAGGTGGGTGGATCACAAGGTCAGGAGACAGAGGCCATCCTGGCTAACACGGTGAAACTCCATCTCTACTAAAAATACAAAAAATTAACCAGGCGTGGTGGCAGGCGCCTGTAGTCCCAGCTACTTGGGAGGCTGAGGCAGGAGAATGGCATGAACCTGGGAGGCGGAGCTTGCAGTGAGCTGAGATCGCACCACTGCACTCCAGCCTAGGAGACACAGCAAGACTCCATCTCAAAAAAAAAAAACAAAAAAAAACAAAAAAAACTACTACTCATAAGTATAGGTTTAGTTTCAAGATCCCACATCCCTCTAGTCTCCACATCTAGACTTACTGATCCTACTCACTAATAACCCCTTTCCCAGGCTGACACTGATGCTGTTTCTCATCAGGAGACCTTCAAAGAGCCCCAGGAAACTGGCCCCAGGCTTCCATTATTGTACCCACCTCACACAGACCTGTATTCAGAACTAACTCCTCTTTGGCAGTTCCCTGACTTACATGCGTCACAATTCTCAACTTCTATCAGGACTGCAGCCCTGGAAGATTTTCATGGGCTAATATTATCAGAGACTGACACATTAAAAAGCTACAATAGTTTTTTTTTTTTTTTTTTTTTTTTAAAGCATACTGCATTGGAATAAAAAAGTGCAGAACAGAATTTTAAAACTCAGAAACAGACCCTGGCTATGGAGAAATGACAAAGGTGACTTTTCAAATCATCTGGAAATCTGATATCAATAAATGACAATAGAAAAAAGAGTTTAGGCCAGCCACGGTGGCTCACGCCTGTAATCCTAGCACTTTGGGAGGCTGCGGCAGGCAGATTACTTGAGGTCAGGAGTTCAAAACCAGCCTGGCCAACATGGTGAAACCTTGTTGTCTCTACCAGAAATACAAAAACATTATCTGGACATGGTGGTAGACACCTGTAATCCCAGCTGTTCAGGAGGCTGAGGCACTAGAATCGCTTGAGCCCAGAAGGCGGAGGTTGCAGGAAGCTGAGATCACGCCACTGCACTCCAGCCTGGGTGACAGAGCGAGACTCTGTCTCAAAAAATAAGAAAAATGAGTTTACCTATATCCTGAATAGGTTTTGCTTTACATTATATATAATTTACACATAAAAGTAAATGGACTAAAGAATTAAATTTATAAAATGAAAGCTAAAAGAAAATATTAAAGAAATAATATATAAGAAATTTCCCAGAACTAAAGATACGAGTTTTTTTATTAAAAAGTTCATCTTGCCAGGCACGATGGCACACCCCTATATTCCAGCACTTTGGGATGCTGAGGCAGGAGGATCACTTGAGCCCAGGAGTTTGAGGCCTGCTTAGGCAACATAGTGAGACCCCATCTCTACAAAATATTTTTTAAAATTAGCTAAGCATGGCAGCATGGGCCAGCTACTCAGGAAACTGAGGCAGGAGGACTGCTTGAGCCCAGGAGTTGGAGGCTGCAATGAGTTATGACTGCACCACTGTACTCAAGCCTGGGCAATAGAACAAGACTCTGTCTCTTAAAAAAAAATTCAAATAAATACATAAAATCAAAAGCTCCTCTGGGTATCCAGCACAATGAACAAAAAAAAGACCACATCAAAGCACATCATCTCACAATCCCACAATACCCAGATGAGAATAAAGAGAAGATCCTAAATGTATCCAGGAAGAAAACAGGTCATGTACAAAGGATCAGGAATCAAAATGGTAAGAGACTTTACAAAAGCAATGCTGGAAGCTAGAAGATAATGGAACAATGCCTTCAAAATTCTGAGGAAACATGATTTCTATCTAGAATATCATACTCTTAAGTGTGAGAGTGAAGATGTTTTCAGACAGGAAAGATGTGGTGGTTTTAAAACATGTCAAGTAATCCTTTGATACTCCTAACTTCAAATGGTAGGGACTAATACTCTTTCTTGAATATGGGTAGGACGGGCCAGGTACAGTGGCTCATGCCCGTACTCCCAGCACTTTGGGAGGCTGAGGCTGGCAGATCATTTGAGGTCAGGAGTTCAAGACCAGCCTGGCCAACATGGTGAAACCCAGTCTCTACTATAAAAAAGGAAAAAATAAGCCAGGCGTAGTGCAGGCACCTATAATCTCAGCTACTCGGGAGGCTGAGGCAGGAGAATCACCTGAACCCAAGAGGTGGAGGTTGCAGTAATCCGAGATCGCACCACTGCACTCCAGCCTGGGTGACTAAGCAAGGCTCCGTCCTCCCCCCAAAAAAATGAGTAGGGCGTAGCAACTGACTTATAATGAACAGAATGTGGCAGAAATCTAGGTCATAAAAACAGTCACCTCTGTCTTGCTATCTTGGATCACTAAGTCTGGAAGAACCTGGGCACCAGGTTATGAGGACACTCAATCAGCCTGCGGAGAGACCCATGTGAGAACTAAGACTTCTCACCAAGAACCAGCAACAACTTGCCAGCCTGTGAATGAGTCACCTTGGAAGCGGATGCACCAGCCTAATCAAGCCTTGAGATGACTGCATCCCTGGCTGGTATCTTCACTGCAACTTCATGGGATTGCCTGACCCAGAACCATCAAGCTAAGTTGCTCCCAAATTCCTGGCCACTAAGACTGCAAAATAATAAATGTTTATTGTTGCATTAAGCCACTAAGTTTTGGAGTAATTAATTACAAAGCAATAGACAAGCAATACAAGAAGTCTCCAAAAACTAACTTCTAGAAATCCTCTCTCAGGATGCTACTGAAAGATACACTCCTGTCCGACTTAAGGAGAAAAACCAGATTACTAGCAGAGAGGTGAAGGGGACGTCAAGGTTGGTGGTAAAGAGATGCCCCAAAAAGACAGATGCAGCTGGCTTCCATCTGAAAGATGGAGCAGGAGGACAGGGGACAGGAGGGATAGAGGGGTTGCTTCCAGGAGGTCCCTTTGCTCCACTTTCAGATGGAGCTAGCTGCATCTGTCTTTTAGGCATCTCCACCAATCCCTTCACCTCGCATCTTATCCCTTAGTTGATAAGTCATATCTGTATCTAATTCTGAGTGTTTTGAAATGTGCTTTTAAATATTCACTATAATCAGTACTTCCAAATGAACTGATGGATTATCTGGTGCATTTGATCGCAGAGAAAATAGGATTAGAACTTCAGTATCTGAAAGAAGCAGATATGAGGGGCTTTTCTAAGTCATTCTAGAAGTCATCAGAAGACACTGTTTACAACTAACTTTAAAACAAGAAGCAATTTTGACCTTTACTGGACAGTAGTTTAAATATTCATATATTGAAAACTTATAAAAGGTCCAGTGGTTTTTTTTTGTTTTGTTTTTTACTTTTCTTGAGTCCATTAAGTAACATGCTTTTTATTTTGTGGAATACTCAGGCTTTGTGAAAAATCAATAAAACTATATATGTTTAGCTTAATTTAAAAAAAAAAAAAAACAGCATTAGGAGGCCTTCATAGATCTGCTAGGGTCTGTGGGAAGAATTGATAAACACAGAGAAAACTAACAAATAATAAATGAAGCAAGTATTAATTCCAAAGTTTAAAAAAATACACAAGATGGCTCACACCTGTAATTCCAGCACTTTGGGAGGCCGCGGCAGGCGGAGCGCAAGGTCAGGAGATCAAGACCATCCTGGCTAACATGGTGAAACTCCATCTCTACTAAAAATACAAAAAATTAACCAGGCATGGTAGCGGGCACCTGTAGTCCCAGCTACTTGGGAGGCTGAGGCAGGAGGATGGCGTGAACCTGGGAGGTGGAGCTTGCAGTGAGCCGAGATCGCGCCACTGCACTCCAGCTGGGAGCAAACTCCGTCTCAAAAAAAAAAATTTACACAAGAAAAATTTTAAACATAATGTAACTCTTGACTCAGTAAACAATATTTAAAATTTAAAACAAAAATTGTAACAACAGTATTAGAAGAATGGAACAGAAAAATCTTCAGCTTACATAATAGGAAACCAATAGATGATGTTTAAAACTGCTTTATTTAGAAATATGAGGGGCAGGTGCAGTGGCTCATACTTATAATCCCAGTACTTTGGGAGGCCAAAGCAGGAGGATCGCTTGAGGCCAGGGGTTCAAAATCAGCCTAGGCAATATAGCAAGACCCCCATCTCTATAAAAAAAATTTTTTTTAAAGAAAGGAATATAAGGGTAAAAATCCAAAGCAACTGATAAATGAGTTAGAAATATAATTGCCACTGGGATATAGAATTTAAAAATAGGACAGGAGACTGCTGTTTTTCATCATAAATTATAAGGCTATGCCTTCAAAAATATATACACACATTACTTGCTAACAACATATATATGTGTGTGTGTATATATGTGTGTGTGTGTGTGTGTGTATATATATATATATATATATTTTTTTTTTTTCCCTTGAGACGGAGTCTTGCTCTGTCACCCAGACTAGAGAGCAGTGGCACGATCTCATCTCACTGCAACTTCCACCTCCCAGGTTCAAGTGATTCTACTGCCTCAGCCTCCCAAGTAGCTGGGATTACAGGCGGGTGTGACCACGCCCGGCTAATTTTTCTATTTTTAGTAGAGACGGGTTTTATCATATTGGCCAGGTTGGTCATGTACTCCTGACCTCAAGTGATCCGCCTGCCTCGGCCTCTCAACGTGCTGGGATTACAGGCATGAGCCACCGCGCACGGCCACAGCAAATTTTTCAGAAGAGTGTCTACAGACATAGCATGCTCATAAAATGCTGCTTGAAAATAAGTTAGGATACAAAATAGTACATTCAAAATCATACCAGCTGGTTTTTTGAAAAATAGGCCAGGCATGGTGGCTCACACCTGTAATTCCAGCACTTTGGGAGGCTGAGGTGGGAGATTACTTGAGGCCAGGAGTTTGAGACCAGCCCCTGGGCAACATGGCAAACCCTGTGTCTACTAACTATACAAAAAATTAGCCAGTGTGGTGGCAGACGCCTGCTGTAATCCCAGCTACTCGGGAGGTTGAGGCACAAGAATAGCTTAAGCCTGGGAGGCAGAGTTTACAATGAGCTGAGATCGCGCCACTACACTCCAGCCTGGGCGACAGAACAAGACTCTGTCTCAAAAACAAAACCCCCCAAAAAAAGTACATACTTATTAACAGTGATTACCTCTGGTTGGAAGATTATAGTTGATTTTATCTTTCTTTAGACTTATTTCTCAATAGTCGTTTACTAATGTCATAATCAGAAAAAAATTAAGTGAATAAACAACCAAAAGATCAGACCCCTGAATACTTTTCACCAATTTTCTCAAGAACCTGAATCCTAACATCACCACTGAAGGCTTCTGACTGAGACCTTGCTACCACCTGCTGTCAGATCTTAATAGTCACATCTCAAGCCCTGCGGTGAGGCTTAACTGAGATAACCTAAATAAAGCATCTCCATCTGTCTTAGTGTCTGGCACATTGTCATATTCTATACATGTGATTTCCTTCCTTAATTTGATACAAACCATCTGCTGCCGCTTGCCCCTGTGGTTTCAGGGATACTTTCTGTATGCATGCCTGTGTGAACGTGTCCAGTCCCTGGTCCTGCCCCTCCTCTCTATCTGCTGCTAAACAAACTTTTATTCTGACAATCGGCAGGGTGTCTTCCTTCTTTCCACTTCCCTTGCCTCGCAGAATTATTTCCGTATGAGTCAAATGTAAGAACAAAAGAATAAGCAGATCAAAAGCCCTGAATAATGACATTCAGATTAAATGGTAAACTGCATGAATGAGTAGAAAGAGCAAATGATTTCAATCCTGGTTCTGCTGCTCACTAATTTTGTGACCCTAAGCAAATTACTCAACTTCTATTAGCCTCAGTTAACCCATTCATAAAATCGAGAAAATTCCTATTCCATGATGTTGTTGAAAGGATTAAAATGACAGAGTAAATATAAAATATACAGCATTTTGGATAGGTTGCCTTTCACCCTGCTTCATTTCCTCTATCTAGAATGTCTTTGAACTACCAGTAACTTCAGATTAATCATATAATAGATGATTTAAAACAGATTACATGTTAAACATAAAAATGTCAGGCCACAACTGAACTATTAATAGAAGACATTTAGGTTAATATTTAGCATCTCCATGACTTTCAAAGCTGAAAAATGATAGAAGAGAAAGAAGACCAATGTGTTTGCTTAAGTAAAAAATACTACTTGTTGACTTCTCCTTCTTAGAATACAGTGGACTAGACACCCAACACACCTAGACAGATTTCCTGGATAAAGTATCACAAACATCCTTTTAAAGATATTCCTAAACTCTTAAGAAAATAAAGTTGTGGCTTGACACATGGCTCACACTTGTAATCCTAATGCTTTGGGAGGCTGAGGTGGGAGAAGTGCTGAAGAACAGGAGTTCAAGACCAGCCTGGGAAACACAGCAAGACCCCCATCTCTACAAAAAAAAAAAAAAAAGAAGAAGAAGAAGAAAATAAGGGATATCCCCAAGCACCCAAAATCAACAAGGAGCTAGAAACCAGCATGTTAACCTGATGAAGCTGTGGCTTCCTTAAAGGAATTTGCTGGTATCAATAACCTAGAGGCATGTTTTTCAGGGCTATCTGGGAAAAAGAGAAAGGTCCTGGGCCTAATGAGAGTAGGGAACTGGAACTGGGATCTCTGCACAAAGCCCTGGAAGACTACAATGTGAAAGTAAACTAAAAAGATCCACCTGAGGGAAATATAATATGTCTGTCTCTGCCTAGGCAGTAAGGGGCTGGGGGGGGTAGGAGTTTTCCCTGAAACTATGTCCTCTCAAGCATAACTTCTATGTACTTGAAATTCAAACACAGACTACCTGCACCTTCCAAGAAATCTCAAGCACAAAATTAGTCATTGGCTAGTGGCACACCATGATGTCTAGCTGAAACAATCCAGCAGAAATAAAGCTAGAGACTGAGAAGCTACATCCTCAGACCAGTGCTCACAGAATTCCTATCAATAGTCTGCCTTAGGTCAGAATCATAACATAGGAAATAAGCTATGAGATATGGAAGAAATAAAAAACAGTAGACTTAGACAGCAAAGAACTTCAGATAATAATTTACAGAATAAAGAGATACGGAGTTCCAGAAGAAGGAAGTAGAGAAAATGGAACAGAAAAAATACCAGAAAAGATAATGGCTGAGAAATTTCCAGAACTGAAGGAAAATATGAATTCAGAAAGCACAACAAACCCAAGTCAGGAGAGAAAAATAATCTATATGGGGACACACAGTAGAAAAACCGAAGATCAACAAAGAGCTTAAATGCAGCCAGTAAGAAGGAAACCCAGCTTATCGACAAATAACTGCAGACTTGCTCTTAAGCCCAGACTGTGGAAAGTTAAGATCCTAAAAACTTTAAGAGAAAATAACTGTCATCCTAGAATCTTACATTCCCCTACACTGTCCTTCAAGAATTATTCCAAATAAAGCTATTTTCAGACGAATAAAAAGTGAGTTTACCACTAAGAGACTCAGTGAAGAGATGCCTAGGATGTTCTTTAAGAAGTAAAAAGGAGCCTACATGGAAGGGTTGTAACTCAAAAACAGTGAGCAAGAAACCAATAAAACATGGATAAACCTAAAAAGAACTAACTATATGAGACCAAAATAATGTCTCATTTGAAGGGGAAAAAGCAAGATGGAATTAAAATACTGAACAACTATAACTTGTATTACAATTTGGGAGGGAATAACTGTAGTTAGAGGGTTCTAAGGTCCTTTATAGTAAGAAGGTGGGCAGAGTTAATAATTTTTAGATTCTATTAATATAGATATGCATGCTGAAAATTTAAGGCAATTATTAAAATAATAGAAATGGAAGGTATGAGGGTAATCACTAACAGAAATAGAGGATATAACTTTATGACAACATTTTTAAAACTTGATAAATTAGCCCCTCCAAAAAAGTTATGAAGGAATTAAAAAGCACAAATCAGAACAAATGGAAAACTCAAAATATGTTAGCATTAAATATCAAAATATGGGTTGGGCACATGGCTCATGCCTAAATCCCAGCACTTTGGGAGGCTGAGGCAGGAGGATCACTTGAGCCCAGGGGCTCAAGATCCAGTCTGGGCAACATAGCCAGACTGTGCCTGTACAAAAATTTTTTTTTTTTCTTAATTAGCTAGGCATGGTGGCTTGCACCTGTAGTCACAGCTACTTGGGAGGCTGGGGCAAAAGGATTGCTTGAGCTCAGGAGTTTCAGGCTGCAGTGAGCCACAATCACACCACTGCACTCCAGCTGAGCGACAATGAGACCGTCTCAAAAAATCATCATCATCAAAGTAATCACTATAAATATAATTGGACTAAATTTACCAGTTAAAAAGTAGAAGTAGTTAGAATGGATTTTTAAAAAATCATCAAGAAATATGCTATTTAAAAAGTGATAAAATAAAATATAAGGCCAGAAAAAAAGTTTTTAAAAAAATGAAAAAAAATTTCATCACACAAATGCCATGCCAAATAAAACTAAGGTGGCCGTTTTAATTATCAGACAAAATAGACTTTTTAAATCCCTTTTTAATGTTTTTCTGTCTCTGAAATATGGACAGAAGAGCATTAAAATAGGATAAATATTACATTTTTTAGAAGGATATAAAAATTTTTAAATGTCTGAGTATGATAATAAAGTCTCTATATATATAGATAGATAGATACAGATATAAAGCAAAGACTGATAGAAATATAAGGAGATATTAAGAAAACAATCCCATTTACAACCACAACAATAAAACAATTAGGAATAAACAATTAGGAATAAAACAATTAGGAATAAATTTAACCTAAGAGCTGAAAGACTTGTATATTGAAAACAACAAACATCAATAAAAGAAATTAAAGAAGACACAAATGGAAAGACATCACAGTTCGTGGATTGGAAGACTTATATTGTTACAATGTCAATACTACTCAAAGCGATTTACAGATTCATTACAACCCCTATCAAAACACCAGTGGAGTTATGCATGGTGGCACATGCCTGTAGTCCCAACTATTATACTTAGGAGACTGACTTGGGAGGATCACCTGAGTCCACGAGTTTAAGGCTACAGTGGGTATGATCATGCCACTGCGTTCCAACCTAAGTGACAGAGCAAGACATTGTCTCATCAAAAAATAATTTCAGTGGGTTTTTCTTTTATCTGGTTCACGTTCTGCCATGACAGTGGCATTTTTTACAGAAATAGAGAAAACAATCCTAAAATTCATAAAGGAACCACAAAGGACTCCATATAGCCAAAATGATGCCGATCAAGACAAAGCTGGAACCATCACATTACTTCATTTCAAAATATATTACAAAGCTACGATAATCAAAACAGTATAGTACTGTCATACAGACCAATGGAACAGAATAGGGAGCCTTGAAATAAACCCATCCATGTATAGTCAAGTCATCTTCAACAAGGGTGTCAAGAATACACAATGGGAAAAAAACAGTCTTTTCAAAAGATGGTGTTTGAATGCTACAATGAACAAGGGAGTGCACATATCTCTGGGCTACTGGTTTCGTTTTCTTCAGGTGTATGCCTGGAAGTGGGGTTGCTGGCTCACATGGTGGCTCTACTTTTAATTTTCTGAGGCACCGCCATACTGTTTTCCAAAATGGCTGCACCAATTGACATTCCCACCAACAGTACGCAGGGGTTTCCTTTCTTCCACATCCTTTCCAATACTTATTTCTCTCAATTTAATTTATTATATTTTCTATGAAAAACACCTGTATGCTTAAAAGCTAAAACCACATGCCAAGGAATTCTTAAAAGAAATCTTAACCTCCTCCTCCTGTCTTCTTGCCCTTCCTCTATCTCTCCTGTAGGTCTCCTATAGGTCTCCTATAGGTTTTTTTTACTAGCTTTTTGTACTTCTTTTCACAAAAATAAGCAAGCAACACAGACAAGCATTTATATTTCTATCCTTCTTTTTTAAAGAGTAGTACACTATCTACACCTTTTTTTTTTTTTTTTGGAATACTTTTCTGTTTAGACATCTGGAAATCACTTCATGTCAACTCATAGAGGTCTTCCTCATTCCTTTTTACATCCTCATGGTACTCCATTGCAGGAAAGTAGCAGAGTTTATTCAACCTTTCTCCTGTAGACCAACACCTGTGTGGTTTCACATTAACCAAGGGATCAAATAATAACTTGTAATGAAACAAATCCACCAGATGGTAATGGGAAGTACAGGGCATTATCTATAAGCTATTCTTGCCAAATATATTAAATCTGAGTCTAATCATGAGGAAGCAAAAGACAAATCAGATTGCGAAACATCCAAGATAATCTTCCTGGACTTTTCAACAATGTCAAGACCAGGAAAGGCAAAGCAATAAATAAGAGGGAGCTAAGAAGTGAAGGAAACAAAAGATACAAGAAACCAAATTCTGTGCTTGATCCTTGGGTGGGTCCAGGATTAGCTGAAAACTAAAATTGGACAAAACAAAACTAAATAATGTTTTGGGAGACAACTTTTGTGAGAGCTGTATATTAAATGAGATTATTAAATCGATGTTAAAATCCAAAAATAAAATGGTGTTGGGAAAACTGGATATCCACATGCAAAAGAATGAAACTGGACCCTTATTGCACAACACACACAAAAATAAATTCAAAGCAGATTAAAGACTTAAACATAAGAGCTGAATGTAAAAGCTGAAACGTAAAACTGAAACTATAAAGCTCCTAGAATAAAACATAGACGATAAGCTTCATGACACTGGTCTTGGCACTGCTTTCTTTGATATGACACAAAAAGCACAGTCAACAAAAGCAAAAATAGACAAGCGAGACTACCAAAACTAAAAAGCTTCTGCACAGCAAAGAAAACAACAGAGTGAAAAGGCAACCTACTGAAGGCCGGGCACGGTGGCTCATGCCTGTAATCCCAGCAGTTTGGGAGGCTGAGGCAGGAGGATCACCTGAGGTCAGAAGTTTGAGACCAGTCTGACCAACATGGAGAAACACCACGTCTACTAAAAATACAAAATTAACCAGGCGTGGTGGTGCATGCCTGTAATCCCAGCTACTCAGGAGGCTGAGGCAGGGAAATCACTTGAACCCAGGAGGTAGAGGTTGGGGTGAGCCAAGATCACACCATTGCACTCCAGCCTGGGCAACAAGAGCGAAACTCCGTCTCAAAAAAAAAAAAAAAGGAAAGGCAACCTACGAAATGGGAGAATATATTTGCAAACCATATATCTGATAAGGCAGTAATATCCAAAATATATAAGAAATTCTTCGGCCAAGCACAGTGGCTCATGCCTGTAATCTCAGCATTTTGGGAGGCCGAGGCGGGTGGATAACTTGAGATCAGGAGTTTGAGACCAGCCTGACCAACATGTTGAAACTCCATCTCTACTAGAATTACAAAAAAAATTAGCCAGGCCTGGTGGCACATGCCTGTAGCCCCAGCTACTGGGGAGGCACAAGAATTGTTTGATTCCGGGAGACAGAAGTTGCAGTGAGCCGAGATCACACCACTCCAGTCTGGGTGACAGAACGAGACTGTGTCAACATAAAAAAAAAAAAAAAAAGAAAAAGAAAGAAAATATTCAACTCAGTAGCAAAAGCCCAAATGATCAGATTTTAAAATAGGCAAAAGACTTGAATAGATATTCCTCCAAAAACATACAATGGACAACAGGTATGTGAAAAGATGCTCAATATCATTAATCATCAGGGAAATGCAAATTAAAACAATGATTTATCACCCCACACCTGTTAGAATGGCCATTATCAAAAAGACAGGTGACAGGCTGGGTGCAGTGGTTCATAACTATAATTTCCACATTTTGAGAGACCAAGCTGGGAGGATCACTTGAGGCCAGGAGTTTGAGACCAGCCTGGGCAACATAGCACAACCCCATCTGCACAAAAATAAAATAAAATAAAATTAGCCAGGTGTGGTGGCACATGCCTACAGTCCTACCTACTTGGGAGGCTGAGGTGAGAGAGCTGCTTGAGCCTGGGAGTTTGAGGCTGCAGTAAGCTATGATCGTGTCACTGCACTCCAGCCTGGGCAACAGAACAACACTGCTCAAAAACAAACAAAAAGACAAAAGATAACAAGTGTTGGTAGCAGGAGTGTGGAGAAAAAGGAGCCCTTGTTCACTGTTGGGAACTTAAACTAGTACAGCCTATGGAAAACAGCACAGAGGTTTCAAAAATTTAAAAATACAACTACAGGCCAGGGTACAGTGTCTCATGCCTGTAATCACAGCACTTTGGGAGGCCAAGGTAGGAGGATCACTTGAGCCCAGGAGTTGAGACCAGCCTGGGCAACACAGTGAGACTCTGTCTCTATAAAAAATTTAAAAAGAAAAAGAAAAAAAAAATACAATTTCCAGCAATTCCACTTCTAGGTATACATCCAAAGGAAATGAAATCAGTATGTCAAAGGTATCTGCACTCCCATGTTCACTACAGCATTATTCACCTCCAAGATATGGCTTAAGTTCATCCACTGATGAAACATAAGTGTCCATCAATGGATGAATTGATAAACAAAATTGATATATATACACACAACAGAATGCTATTCAGCCTTAAAACAGAAGGAAATCCTGTCACTTGTGACAACATGAACGAACCTAGAGGACATTACTAAAGTTAAATAAGTCAGGCATAGAAAGATACATATGATCTCATTTACATGTAGGATCTAAAAAAAATCAAACTCATAGAAGAGTAGAATGGTGGTTACCAAGAAATGTGGGAGTGGGAAGTGGGGCAGGGTATGGGAAATGTTCACCAAAGGGTACAAAATTTCAGTTAGACATGGGGAATAAGTTCTGGAGATCTATTGTACAGGATAATATTATAACAGGTAATAATAACGTATCATAGCCAGATGCAGTGGCGCACAACTGTAGTCCCAGCTACTTGGAAGGCTGAGGCAGCGGGCTCACTTAAGGCCAAGAGTTCAAGGCCAGCCTGAGCAACATAGAAAGACCCTATCTCTAAAAATAAAAAACCTAATAATAATAATAATGTATTGTATACTGGAAGCTTGCTAAGACAATAGGTTCTAAATGTTCCCATCATAAAACAAATGGAATGTGAAGTGATGGCTATGTTAATTACCTTGACTGAATCATTCCACAACATATACATATATCAAAACATCATGCTGTACACCATAAGTATATACAATTTAAACATTTGTCAATTTAAAATTAATTACTTTTTTAAAAAGAAAACAGTCTGGAGCATCCTAAAAAAAAATCACATAATCCAGCAATCCCACTTCTGGGTATTAAACCTAAAGAATTGAAATCAGGATCTCAAAGAAATATTTGTACTTCCACATTCATTGCAGCACTGTTTATAACAGCAAAGACGTGGAAACCACCTAAATACCCACAGACAGATGAATGGGGTAAAGAAAATGTAGTCAATACATAAAATATTATTCAGTCTTAGAACAGAAGGAAATCCTATCATTATCAGCAGCATATGGACATCATGCTAAGTGAAATAAGCCAGTCACCGAGGAAAATAGTGGATGATACCACTTGTATGAGGTATATAAACTAGTCAGACACACAGAAGCAGAGAACAGAATGGTGGTTTCCAGGCGTGGCGGAGGGGGAAATGGGGAGTTGCTATTCAACAGGTATAAAGTCTCAGTATGCCAGATGATTAAGTTCTAGAGATCTGCTGTACAACATTATGCCTACAGCTAACCGTATTGCACCTCATCATTGGTACCTTTAGCCTCCAAATCTCAAACGGTGAATGACTACTGTTTTGAAGAGAATTGTATGTTGAACTTTTTAGGAAATAAAGAAGGAAACTTAGCCTGGGCAACAAACTGAGACCCTATCTCTACAAAATATGTTTAAAAATTAGCTGGGCACAGTGGCACACACCTATAGTACCAGGTACTTGAGAGACTGAGGTGCAGGATCATTTGAGCTCCAGAGTTTGTGGCTTCAATGAGCTATGGTCGTGCCACTGCACTCAAGCCTGGGTGACACAGACCCTGTTTCTTAAAAAAAAAAAAAGAAGAAAAAGAAAACTAACTGAAAAAAAAAAATACAAAGAGATGGCCAGGTGCAGTGCGTTAGGCCTGTAATTTGAGCACTTTGGGAGGCAAAGGTGGCAGATCGCTTGAGCCCAGGAGTTCGAGACCAACCAGGGCAACATGGTAAAACTCCATCTTTACCAAAAAAAATATATATATAAAGTAGCCAGGCTGGTAACACATGGCTGTAGTCCCAGCTACTGGAGATGCTGAGGTGGGAGGATCGCTTGAACTCAGGAGGCAGATGTTGCAGTGAGCTGTGATCACACCACTGCACTCCAGCCCAGGCAACAAAGGGAGACGCTGCATTTTGTTTTGTTTTGTTTAAAAACAAAAACAAAAAAAACAGCAATATAAACAAATCCACCATCACAGAGAGAAATTCTGACATGTTTCTCTCAGTAAGGAAAAGATAAAGTAGACCAAAAAATGAGTTTAAAAAAGGAGTCCATATTTATATAAATTAATTAATTGAATGTTTTATGAGGAACAAGGTATTTGCATAGTTTCAAAGTCCTTCTCAAAATATTTATCACAATGGGAAAAAAGTAAGTTTACCTGGGGAAACCTGGAAGACATCACTTAAATCAAGTGATCAAAGTGGATATCACCAGTAATGGTACATATCAAAACTGTGTACTGCTTGACAGAATTCAATGAGAAGAACACAGCATCACTGCTGGGATTTTTCTGCCAGATGCAAAACCTGATTCGAATCATGAAGAAATAGCAGACCAACTCAAAACTGAGGAACATTCTACAAAATAACTGGCCTGAAATTTTCAAAAATATAAAGATCATGAAAGTTTAGATAAGACTAAGGAATTGTTTCACATTGAAGGAGACTAAAAAGACATGAAAACTAAATGCAATGACAATGACAATATGTGGTCTGATTTTTTTCTTTTTTTTTTTTTTAAGACAGGATCTCACTCTGTCACCTAGGCTGGGGTGCGGTGGCATGATCATGGCTCACTGCAGCCTCAACATCGTGGGCTCAAGCAACCCTCTGCCTCAGTCTCCCGAGTAGCTGGGACTACAGGTGTGTGCCACCATGCCCAGTTTTTTTGTTTTGTTTTGTAGGGACAGGGTCTTTGCTTTGCTACCCAGGCTAGTCTCAAACTCCTGAGCTCAAACAGTCCTCCCACCTCAGGCTCCCAAAGCGCTAGGACTACAGGCATGAGCCACTGCACCCAACCCATTTCCTGATTTTGATGACTATACTTTGGTTATACAAAAGAATGTTCCTCATTTGTTTCTAACATACATTAAAGGGCTCAGGGGTAATAGTGCATCATGCTGTAAACTCACTCTCAAATAGTTCACCAAAATGAGTTCTATGTACTTTCTTACAACTTATTGAGTATGACACTATTAAAAATCCATATCATAGCCAGGTGCAGTGGCACAGTCCCAGTTACTCGGGAGGTTAAGATGGGAGGACTGCTTGAGGCCAGGAATTCAAGGCTACAGTGCACTATAATCACGCTAGGGAATAGCCACTGCACTCCAGTCTGGGCAACCCAGTAAGACCCCCATCTCTAAAAAATGTGTGTGTGTGTATATATATCACAAAGACCAGATGTACGAAACACTCATGGAACTACTGCACTCTTAACTATATACTTCTGTGGGAGAGAAAAATACAGAATATTCTTAACTGAGTTTATGAATCTTGTAATCAAATAAAAGACAGTACAAGAATTGACAATTAAATCAATTAAATCTCACTTGCAAACACAGAAGAAAAAGAATCATTCCTGGAATCCAAGAATGGTTTAACATTAGGAAATCCATTAACAACCTAAGTCACCACAGCACTAGATCATGAGAATAAAACCATGACTAATTCAATAGATGCAGACAAAGCATTTAATAAAGTTTAACTATTCGTAAAATTTCTGAGAAAAAAAGAAGGGGAAATTTCCCTAACATGACAAATAGTATTTACCAAAACTCAAAAGAAAATATCATACTTATTGGAAAACTGTTAGAAGCATTCCCTTAAGATCAAGAACATAACAACGATGTTTGCTTTCACTGCTTCTATTCCATGTTGTATTGGAGGTCCTATCAGTACCATTAAAACAAACAGAACAAGTAGAGGAAGATGAGAATAAAAGAAACAAACTGCTATTATTCACAAATGACATTATTACATGGAAAATATGAAAATCTGCATGCAAATTATTAGAATTAAGAACAGAGGTCCACCCTGGGCAATATGTGAGATCCCATCTCTACAAAAAAATTTTTTTAATTAGCTGGGTGTGGTGGCATATGCCTATAGTCCTAACTACTTAGGAGCCTGAGGTGGGAGGATCATTTAAGCAGGGGAGTTCAAGGCTGCAGTGAGCTATAATCGGGCCACCGCACAGCCTGGGCGATACAGTGAGACCATGTCTCTAAAAAAAAAAAATTAATTAAAAAAGAGAGGTATGTAAGGTTGCTGGATGTGATATCAACATACAAAATTATTTTTGATATAGCAGCAAAAAATAAAAAGTAATTTTTTTAGTGATGTAGTCTTGCTATGTTGCCCAGGCTGGTCTTGAACTCTTGGACTCAGCAATCTTCCCACCTCAGCAACTCAAGTAGCTGGAACTACAGGCACGCACCACCACACAAAAGTAATTT
The DNA here is from genome assembly GCF_008728515.1 of Papio anubis. Classification (NCBI taxonomy): domain Eukaryota; kingdom Metazoa; phylum Chordata; class Mammalia; order Primates; family Cercopithecidae; genus Papio; species Papio anubis. Next base: position 70,693,511 of record NC_044982.1, read on the forward strand.
TTTGGCGGTGGCTGGCAAGATGGCCAAATAGGAACAGCTTGGGTCTGCAGCTCCCAGCAAGATCAACGCAGAAGGCAGATGATTTCTGCATTTCCAATGAGGGTACCTTGTTCATCTCATTGAGATTGGTTAAACAGTGGGTACAGCCCACAGAGGGCGAGCCAAAGCAGGGTGGGGCATCACCTCACCTGGGAAGCACAAGGTGTTGGGGAACTCCCTCCCCTAGCCAAAGGAAGCCAGGAGGGATTATGCAGTGAGGAATGGTGCATTCTGACGCAGATACTAGGCTGTTTCCATGGTCTTCACAACCCACAGACCAGGAGATTCCCTCAGTTTCCTATGCCACCAGGGCCCTGGGTTTCAAGCACAAAACTGGGCAGCCTTTTGGGCAGACACCGAGTTAGCTGCAGGAGCTTTTTTTCATACCCCAGTGGCACCTGGAACGCCAGTGAGAAACAACCATTTACTCCCCTGGAAGAGGGGCTGAAGCCATGGAGCCAAGTGGTCTTGCTCAGCAGATGCCACTCCCAAGGAGCCCAGCAAGCTAAGATGCAATGGCTTGAAATTCTCCCTGCTAGCACAGCAGTCGGAAGTTGACCTGGGACACTTGAGCTTGGTGAGGGGAGGGGCGTCCGCCATTACTGAGACTTGAGTAAGCAGTTTTCCCCTCACAGTGTAAACAAAGCCACCAGGAAGTTGCAACTGGGCAGAGCCCACAGCAGTGCCACAAAGCCACTGGAGTCAGACTGCCTCTCTAGATTCCTCCTCTCTGGGCAGGGCATCCCTGAAAGAAAGGCAGCAGCCCCAATCAGAGGCTTATAGATAAAACTCCCATCTCCCTAGGACAGAGCACCTGGGGGAAGGTGTGGCTGTGGGCGCAGCTTCAGCAAACATAAACATTCCTGCCTGCCAGCTCTGAAGGGAGCAGTGGATCTTCTCCCAGCACAGCACTCAAGCTCTGCTAAGAGAAAGACTGCCTCCTCAAGTGGGTCCCTGACCCCATGCCTCCAGACTGGGAGACACCTCCTAGCAGGGGTGGACAGACACCTCATACAGGAGAGCTCTGGCTGGCATCTGGTGGGTGCCCCTCTGGCACAAAGCTTCCAGAGGAAGGAACAGGCAGCAATCTTTGCTGTTTTGCAGCCTCCACTGGTGATACCCGGGTAAACAGGGTCTGGAGTGGACCTCCAGCAAACTCCAGCAGACCTGCAGCAGAGGGGTCTGACTGTTACAAGGAAAACTAACGAACAGAAAGGAATAGCATCAACGTCAACAAAAAGGATGTCCACAGAGAAACCTCATCCAAAGGTCACCAACATCAAAGACCAAAGGTAGATAAACCCACGAAGATGAGGAAAAACCAGTGCAAAAAGGCTGAAAATTCCAAAAACCAGAACGCCTCTTCTCCTCCAAAAGATCACAACTTACCAGTAAGGGAACTTACCAGCAAGGGAACAAAACTGGATGGAGAATGAGCTTGATGAATTGGCAGAAGTAGGCTTCAGTAGGTGGGTAATAACAAACTCCTCCAAGCTAAAAGAGCATGTTCTAACCCAATGCAAGGAAGCTAAGAACCTTGATAAAAGGTTACAGGAAATGCTAACTGGAATAACTAGTTAAGAGAACAACATAAATGACCTGATGGAGCGGAAAAACACAGCATGAGAACTTCATAAAGCATCCACAAGTATCAATGGCCGAATCGATCAAGAGGAGAAAGGATATCGGAGATTGAAGATCAACTTAATGAAATAAAGCATGAAGACAAGATTAGAGAAAAAAGAAATAAGAGCAATGAACAAACTCTCCAAGAAATATGGGACTACATGAAATGACCAAACCTACGTCTGATTGGCATACCTGAAAGTGACAGGGAGAATGGAACCAAGTTGGAAAAAACTCTTCAGGATTTTATCCAAGAGCACTTCCAGGCCGACATTCAAATTCAGGAAATACAGAGACCACCACAAAGATATTCCTCGAGAATAGCAACCCCAAGACACATAATTGTCACATTCACCAATGTTGAAATGAAGGAAAAAATGTAAAGGGCAGCCAGAGAGAAAGGTCGGGTTACCCACAAAGGGAAGCCCATCAGACTAAGAGCGGATCTCTCTGCAGAAACCATACAAGCCAGAAGAGAGTGGAGGCCAATATTCAACATTCTTAAAGAATTTTCAACCCAGATTTTCATATCCAGCCAAACTAAGCTTCATAAGCAAAGGAGAAATAAAATCCTTTACAGACAAGCAAATGCTGAGAGATTTTGTCACCACCAGGTCTGCCTTACAAGAGCTCCTGAAGGAAGCACTAAATATGAAAAGGAAAAACTGGTACCAGCCACTACAAAAACAAACCAAATTGTAAAGACCATCAACGCTATGAAGAAACTGCATCAACTAACAAGCAAAATAACCAGATAGCATCATAATGACAGGATCAAATTCACACATAACAATATTTACCTTAAATATAAATGGTCTAAATGCCCCAATTATAAGACACAGACTGGCAAATTGGATACAGTCAAGACCCATCTCATGTACAAAGAAAGACATAAGCTCAAAATAAAGGGATGGAGGAATATTTACCAAACAAATGGAAAGAAAAAAAAAAAAGGAAGGGATTGCAATCCTAGTCTCTGATAAAACAGACTTTAAACCAACAAAGATCAAAAAAGACAAAGAAGGGCATTACATAATGGTAAAGGGATCAATGCAACTAGATAGTTAGGAACTAACTATCCTAAATACATATGCACCCAATACAGGAGCACTCAGATTCATAAAGAAAGCTCTTAGAGACCTACAAAGAGACTCCCACACAATAATAGTGAGAGACTTTAACACCCCACTGTCAATATTAGACAGATTAATGAGACAGAAAATTAACAAGGATATTCAGGACTTGAACTCAGCTCTGGACCAAGTGGGCCTAATAGACATCTACAGAACTCTCCACCCCAAATCAACAGGATATATGTTCTTCTCAGCACCACATCATACTAATTCTAAAATCGACCACATAGGCCAGGCATGGTGGCTTACGCCTGTAATCCCAGCACTTTGGGAGATCCAGGCGGGCAGATCACAAGGTCAGGAGATTGAGACCATCCTGGCTAACAAGTGAAACTCCATCTCTACTAAAAATACAAAACATTAGCCAGCGTGGTGGCGGGCGCAGGTAGTCCCAGCTACTCAGGAGACTGAGGCAGGAGAATGGCATGAACCAGGAGGCAGAGCTTGCAGTGAGCTGAGATCGCGCCACTGCACTCCAGCCTGGGGTACAGAGATAGACTCTGTCTCAAAAAAAAAAAAAAAAAAAAAGGCCAGGCGCGGTGGTTCACGCCTGTAATCCCAGGGCTTTCGGAGACCAAGGCGGGTGGATCACGAGGTCAGGAGATCGAAACCATCCTGGCTAACATGGTGAAACCCCATCTCTACTAAAAATACAAAAAATTAGCCGGGCGTGGTGGCCGGCGCCTGTAGTCCCAGCTACTCAGCTACTCAGGAGGTGGAGGCAGGAGAATGGTGTGAACCCGGAAGGCGGAGCTTGCAGTGAGCCGAGATCACGCCACTGCACTCCAGCCTGGGTGATGAGCGAGACTCCACCTCAAAAAAATAAATAAATAAAAATAAAATAAAATAAAAAGTTAAAATAAAAATAAAAAATAAAATCGACCACAGAATTGGAAGTAAAACACTCCTCAGAAAATGCCAAAGAACGGAAATCATAACAAACAGTCTCTCAGACCACAGTGCAATCAAATTAGAACTCAGGATTAAGATATTCACCCAAAACTGCACAACTACATGGAAACTGAACAACCTGCTCCTGAATGACTACTGGGTAAGTAACAAAATTAAGGCAGAAATAAATAAGTTATTTGAAACCAATGAGAACGAAGACACAACATACCAGAATATCTGGGACACACCTAACGCAGTGTTTAGAGGGAAAATTATAGCACTAAATGCCCACAGGAGACAATGGTTAAGAGCTAAAATTGACACCCTAACATCACAATTGAAAGAACTAGAGAAGCAAGAGCAAACAAATTCAAAAGCTAGCAGAAGACAAGATACAACAAAGATCGGAGCAGAACTGAAGGAGATAGAGACTCAAAAAACCCTTCAAAAAAATCAATGAATCCAGGAGCTGGTTTTAGATAGACTGCTAGCCAGACTAATAAAGAAGAAAAGAGAGAAGGATCAAATAGAACCAATAAAAAATAATAAAGGGGACATCACCACTGATCCCACAGAAATACAAACTACCATCAGAGAATACTATAAACACCTCTATGCAAATAAACTAGAAAACATAGAAGAAATGGATACATTCCTGGACACATACACCTTCCCAACACTAAAGCAGGAAGAAGTCGAATCCCTGAATAGACCAATAACAAGTTCTGAAATTTAGGCACTAATTAATACCCTACCAACCAAAAAAAAGCCCAGGACCAGATGGATTCACAGTCAAATTCTACCAGAGGTACAAAGAGGAGCTGGTACCATTCCTTCTGAAACTATTCCAAACAACAGAAAAAGAGGGAATCCTCTAACTCATTTTATGAGGCCAGTATCATCCTGATACCAAAACTTGACAGAGACACAACAAAAAAAGAAAATTTTAGGGCAATATCCCTGATTCATATCAATATGAAAATCCTCAATAACGTACTGGCAAACCGAATCCAGCAGCCCATAAAAAGCTTATCCACCATAATCAAGTCGGCTTCATACCTGGGAAGCAAGGCTGGTTCAACATACACAAATCAATAAACGTAATCCATCACATAAACAGGACCAATGACAAAAACCACATGGTTATCTCAATAGATGCAGAAAAGACCTTCGATAAAATTCAACACCCCTTCATGCTAAAAACTCTCAATGAACTAGGTATTGACGAACGTATCTCAAAATAATAAGAGCTATTTATGACAAACCCACAGCCAATATCATACTGAATGAGCAAAAGCTGGAAGCATTCCCTTTGAAAACCAGCACAAGACAAGGATGCCCTCTCTCACCACTTGTGTTCAACATAGTATTGGAAGTTCTGGCCAGGGCAGTCAGGTGAGAGAAAGAAATAAAGCGTATTCAAATAGGAAGAGAGGAAGTCAAATTATCTCTGTTTGCAGATGACATGATTGTATATTTAGAAAACCCCATCATCTCAGCCCAAAATCTCCTTAAGCTGATAAGCAACTTCAGGAAAGTCTCAGGATATAAAATCAATGTGCAAAAATCACAAGCATTCCTATACACAAATAATAGACAGAGACCCAAATCATGAGTGAACTCGCATTCACAATTGCTACAAAGAGAATAAAATACCTAGGAATCTAACTAACAAGGGATGTGAAGGACCTTTTCAAGGAGAACTACAAACCACTGCTCAAAGAAATAAGAGACGACACAAACAAATGGAAAAACATGCCATGTTCATGGATAGGAATAATCAGTATCGTGAAAATGGCCATTCTGTCCAAAGTAATTTATAGATTCAATGCTATTCTGATCAAGCTACCATTGACTTTCTTCAAAGAATTAGAAAAAACTCCTTTAAAGTTCATATGGAACCAAAAAAGAGCCCATATAGCCAAGACAATCCTAAGCAAAAAGAACAAAGCTGGAAGCATCATGCTACCTGACTTCAAACTATATTACAAAGGTACAGTAACCAGAACAGCATGGTGCTGGTACCAAAACAGATATATAGGCCAATGGAACAGAACAGAGGCCTCAGAAATAACACTACACATCTACAACCATCTGATCTTTGACAAACCTGACAAAAACAAGCATTGGGGAAAGGATTCCCTATTTAATAAATGGTGTTGGAAAAACTGACTAGCCATATGCAGAAAACTGAAACTGGACCCCTTCCTTACACCTTATACAAAAATTAACTCAAGATGGATTAAAGATTTAAACACAAGACCTAAAACCATAAAAACCCTAGAAGAAAATCTAGGAAATACCATTCAGGACATAGGCATGGGCAAAGACTTCATGATGAAAACACCAAAAGCAACGGCAACAAAAGCCAAAATTGATAAATGGGATCTAATTAAACTAAAGAGCTTCTGCACAGCAAAAGAAACTATCATCAGAGTGAACAGGCGACCTACAGAATAGGAGAAAATTTTTGCAATCTACCCATCTGACACAGGGCTAATATCCAGAATCTACAAGCAACTAAACAAATTTATAAGACAAAAACAACCCCATCAAAAAGTGGGCAAAGGATATGAACACTTCTCAAAAGAAGAAATTTATGCAGCCAACAAACATGAAAAAAAGCTCATCATCACTGGTCATCAGAGAAATGCAAATGAAAACCACAATGAGATACCATCTCACACCAGTTAGAATGGCGATCATTAAAAAGTCAGGAAACAACAGATGCTGGAGAGGATGTGGAGAAATAGGAATGCTTTTACACTGTTGGTGGGAGTGTAAATTAGTTGAAACATTGTAGAAGACAGTGTGGCAATTCCTCAGGCATCTACAACCAGAAATACCACTTGACCCAGGAATCCCATTACTGGGTATACACCCAGAGGATTACAAATTATTCTACTATAAAGAAACATGCACATGTATGTTTATTGCAGCACTGTTCACAATAGCAAAGACTTGGAACCAACCCAAAGGCCCATCAGTGAAAGACCTGATAAAGAAAACGTGGCACATATATACCGTGGAATACTATGCAGCCATAAAAAAGCATGAGTTGATGTCCTTTGCAGGGACATGGATGAAATTGAAAACCATCATTATCAGCAAACCAACACAGGAACAGAAAACCAAACACCGCATGTTCTCACTCATAAGTGGGAACTGAACAATGAGAACCCATGGACACAGGGAGGGAGACATCACACACCCAGGCCTGTCGGAGGGTGGAGAGCTAGGGGAGGAATAGCATTAGCAGAAATACCTAATGTAGATGATGGGTTGATGGGTGCAGCAAACCACCATGGTACATGTATACCTATGTAACAAACCTGCACATTCTGCACATGTATCCCAGAACTTGAAGTATAATTTTTTTTAAAAGTAATTTTTTTAAGTTGTTACTTAAAAAAAATAATAAAATTGGGGCCAGGCATGGTGGCTCAAGCCTGTAATCCCAGCATTTTAGGTCAAGGCGGGCGGATCACCTGAAGTCAGGAGTTCGAGAGCAGCTTGGCCAACATGGTGAAACCTTGTCTCTACTAAAAATACAAAAAAAAAAAAAAAATTAGCCAGGTATAGTGGCACATGCCTGTAGTCCCAGCAACTTGGGAGGCTGAGGCAGGAGAATCACTTAAACGCATGAGGCAGAGGATGCAGTCAGCCAGGATCATCACACCACTGCACTCCAGCCTGGGCAACTGAATAAGACCTTGTCTCAAAAAAAAAAAAAGGAAGAAGAAGAGGAGAAGAAAAAGAGAAAAGTAAGAGTATCAAGTCACAGAGTTATCAAGACTTATGAGACTTATTAATAAGTTATCAAGACTTATTTCTAAAAGCAATAGAAAAAGATACTGTGATGCTGGTGCAGAAATAGCCAAACAGAACAAATGAAACAAATGGAACAAATGAAAAAAGTTAACAGGCCAGCTCATATATGGGCATTTGATACACAAAAAAGAGAAAATTGCTGATTTGTGGGGAAATAAAGGTGTATGTAATAAATAGTGTTGACATTACCTATCTATATACACAAAAAAAATAAAATTAGAACCATACTTTTTTTTTTTGACCCAGAGTTTTGCTCTTGTCGCCCAGACTGGAGTGCAATGGCACGATCTTAGCTCACTGCAACCCCCACCTCCCGGGCTCCGTGATTCTCCTGTCTCAGACTCCCGAGTAGCTGGGATTACAGGCACATGCCACCACGCACAGCTAATTTTTGTATTTTTAGTAGAAACAGGGTTTCATCATATTGGTCAGGCTGGTCTCAACCTCCTGACAGAGAGCCAAATCATGAGTGAACTCCCATTTACAATTGCTACGAAGAGATTAAAATACCTAGGAATATAACTTACAAGGGATGTCAAGGACCTCTTCAAGAACTACAGACCACTGCTCAAGGAAATAAGAGAGGACATAAATAAATGGAAAAACATTCCATGCTCATGGATAGGAAGAATCGATACCGTGAAAATGGCCATCAGGTGATCCGCCCGCTCGGCCTCCCAAAATGCTGGGATTACAGGCATAAGCCACCACATCCGGCCTAGAACCATACTTTATACCATACACAAAAACTAATTAAAGGTAGTTTTGCCATCTAAATGTTGAAAGCAAATTGTCAACTTTTAAAGGAAAACACATCTTTTTACCTCAAAATAGGAAGACACAAAAAGCACATCCTTGGCTCACACCTGTAATCTCAATACTTTGGGAGTCCAAAGCAGGAAGACTGTTTGAGCCCAGGAGTTTGAGACCAGCCTGGGCAACATAGTGGAATCCCTTCTCTACAAAAAATTTTTTAAATTAGCTGGGTGTGATGGCATGCATCTGTAGTCCCAGCTATTCAGGAGGCTGAGGCAGGAGGATGGCTTGAGGCCAGGGGAGTAGAGGCTGCAGCAAGCCATGATCATGCCACTGCACTCCAGCCTGGGTAACAGAGTGACACCCTGTCTCAAAACAAAAGAAACAAAACACATCCCATAAATAAAAAGATAATAAAATCAACTACATTAAAATGTAAAACTTCTTTGCAGCAAGTGATCAGAAAGAGTGAAAACATCGTACCACCTGGGCAAAAATATTTGCAAAGTATATAACCAGCAAAGCATTTATAGCCAGAATATATAAAGAACTTATATAGTCAATGAGGAAAAGACTAAAGGCCAACACAAAGGCAAGAAATACAAACAGGCACTTCTTAGGAAAAAATATCCAAGCAGCTAGTAAACGCCAAAAAGATAATCAATCTCAGTTGTAATTATGAAAATGAAACAATGAGCTCTATCATTTTATACCTAACTACTCTTAGTTTACGGCATATTAAAGTGACAGAAGAATCGTTATAGAACTTGTCCTCTTATTTCTACCTGTATATCTATAATCTTGTCTTGATTTGATAAAAAGTTATCTGCAAAATGGGCACTATGGGGTTTTTTTGTTTGTTGTTGTGGTAGCTGTTATTTCTGAGACAGGGTGTCACTCTGTTACCCAGGCTGCAGAGCAGTGGCACAATCACAGCTCACTGTAGCCTCAACCTCCCAAGGGCAAGCAATCCCCCCACCTCAGCCTCCTGAGTAGCTAGCACTACAGCCACCTGCCACCATGCCCAGCTAATTTTTCTATTTTTTGTAGAGGCGGGGGGTCTCACTATGTTGCCCAGACTGGTCTCGACCTCCTGAGCTCAAGCAATCCTCTTGCCTCAGCCTCCTAAACTCTTGGGATCATAGGTGTGAGCAACCATGCCTGGTGGGCACTATGTTTTTTATATGCTATAAATATTTTTAACCCATTTATGCCTAGTGTTCCATTACTGAAATGTTAAGCTTGTGGGAATTATTTATATCCTACTGCTCAAGGTCATCACCAAGATCTGATTTTTCACACACACACAAAATTGCAACCTTCAGCATAAATGGGTTAAATGCAAAATAAACAGAACATATAGAAAAATACACCTTTTTTTCCCCCATAAATAGAGAATTCTGCCCAAAGATGTGGAAATAGGTCTAAACAGACAGAAACTAATTCTATAGCTCAAAATCCTAATTGCACCATTGGGTGTATATTTTGTAAGTAAGTCTAATCCACATTATACTAATTATACTAATATTGTCAATAATGCCAGGTGACATAATCATTGCAAAGTCTTTTTAAAGTAACAGCTGCAAAACTTCTAAAATTATCTCAGTTTTTTTTCTATGGTCCTTTCTTTGTGTCCTATCTCCAATACAGCTTCCAATGTAACTCTATTCTTTTTTTTTTAAATCACACACAAATGATGAGCTAAAGTACTATTTAATTTTGTTTTACTTAGTTTACTTTTTTAACTACTACACTCAGAAAAGGCTTGAAGAGATGAAATTAGCTTAAAAGTTATGCAAAATGACAGTACCTCACAATGCTGGCGAGAAGCTTGAATTTCACATTCATATTTGTTCTTTACAGATTCTAAGCAGAGCTCTCTATAGATTCCTGCAACCAAACACAATTACTCTGATTATGTTAGCAATGAGGAGTTCCATTATCACTTCCCTACAGGAATTCTGTCCTCACTGTATTTAATAAGATGGATCAAGAAAAAATTGAAAAGTGAGTCTAACTTTATCTTTAAAGACTAAAAATAAAAAGGCTCACTTAAAACACATATCCAAAAAGATTAGAAATTAAGAGTTTCAGAGCTAGAAAGAAACTGTACTGCTAGTTTTTGTTCTTAACCTATTCTTGTAAAGATTACTCCTAAATGTTTGATACAGTATGATCAAAATGAAAATAAAACTCTTTTCCTATGAAAAACAATCTCTCGAGTTTCTCAATAAACTCGACAATAAACTCTGGTGTCATCAATCACATATACTCAGAGTAACAGTTAGATACTATACCCCACCAAAACCACTTTTTTTTTAAACTATTATTTTCAATCCAAAGCTTCCATGAGGAGTAAATGTATATAAACTGATATAACAAAATCAATTATGTCTGGAGTGCTCCTGACAGGACTTTATCTAGAGGAAAGATACCCAAGATAGTTTAACTTAGACCTAACAGGACAATAGTATAAAATAGATAACATGGCCATGCAAATATGTCACTACAAAAACGGCACGCAAAGAGCTCTGGATATGTATTCTAAGCTTTATGCCATAGTTGGCCCTAGAAATGTAATTATCTCTCTTTGTATAGTAAAGGCAAGAGACAGGTATCTGGAACTACGTCATCAGCAACACATTCACACACACTACTCTGCAAAATCAAAATATAAAAGAGGCCAGAGTAGAAAAGTAAATAATCAACTCAAGTATTATTTCCTGATCATCCATGTAACCTAAAAGAACAAAGAAAATTAGGGATATTTTTGCTTCTAAGGATACGTTAAGTCAATATGTAAAGATAGCAGTGAAGAGTATCATATCATCCACATAATACTAAGCACTCAAAAATAAAATTTGGTTAAAGGAGGGTTTAGTAAAAAGAACTTATTATCAACAATGCCTTAGGTATTATCTAACAGGTACATAAGGATCAATTAGTGCCACATAAGAGAAAAACAACCAGCATCTCCACTAATTAAAGTTTAGTTTTTGACTATGAAAAACCACATATATCCCTTGATTACGAGTGCTAGGACATGATACTGAGGCTGGATCCCACTTACAAACATAAGACTGAAATGTAACCATACAAGTATAGTGCATCTTTGTTTATTCGTAGCAACAAATGAGTAACCAAACTCATCAAAGTAAAAAAGAAAAAATAAATTATCTAGTTCAAGGCAAGTTTCCTGTTCTATAATATCTTGATCAAACATTTAAAAATTTTTTTATAAATTAAAAAAAAATCCTATCACTCTTACATATAAAAAAAACGCCAAGAGCACTTAAACTTTAATTTCTCTAATAGGGAATTAAAGCGTGACAGTAACAGTCTCTCTTAATCAAAGTATCATGGTTTCCAGTTGTTTCACTACATGTGGAACTATCTTCTCAACAACACTATAAGCAACTTGAGGGTTTTTTTTTTCTTTAATCCCCCACAGCATCAGAGCAAAGCAAGAGGTATTTAATAAATAAAATGACTGTGGGCTAACTGAAAGTAAAATATTCTGGTCGATGTAAATATGCTTGTAATCCCATCAACATAAAACACTTACTTGATAAACACCTTTTAAAGCTATTGAAGAGTTTACATTCTATATATGGAAAAGATTCTTCACTTTCCTACCTGCTACCTTTGTACGAATTTGCATATTTTCCTGTAAAGTTGCCAGCGGTTCCAAGTATTCTGGTGCTTTTCCAGCTATGACTTCTTGTAGTTTTGCATCCACCTGACTTAATCGTTCTTTATAAAGTCTTAACAAAGCAAAAAATTAATACGTTAATTTAAAAATCTCAACAAAGGCTAACAATGTGCCATTTCTATACATTATTTGTTCCTAATATCATTTATATTCTAACAATCTATCAAATGTATTTTTGCCTTGATCTCAAGCAGAGAACTGTTACATTGTTTGATTTTATGCACATAATCACAAAATAGATATCTATCATGTTTAAAGTATCACTCTTTAATGGTCAATTACCAATACAAAAAATAAAATTGAAATAACTACTTTTTGGCACTATTAATTTTGTTTTTGTTTTAACCACAGAACAATAAAACCAATTCTAAGACAAAAGGTCATTTAAACACTGAGTTTAAAAGAAACAAAGAAATCATTTTGAATAGACATTACCAGTTGTCAAAATAAATAATTACTTGGCTTCTCTCTACCTTTCCTGAAAAGGAGTCAGTATTACTGTATTCAGCCTACTTAATTTTATTTATTCTTTTTTTTTTTTTTTTTTTGAGACGGAGTCTCGCTCCATCCCCCAGGCTGGAGTGCAGTGGCGCGATCTCACTCACTGCAAGCTCCGCCTCCAGAGTTTACGCCATTCTCCTGCCTCAGCCTCCCGAGTAGCTGGGACTACAGGCACCCGCCACCACGCCCGGCTAATTTTTTTTTTTTTTGTATTTTTTAGTAGAGACGAGGTATCACCGTGTTAGCCAGGATGGTCTTGATCTCCCGACCTCGTGATCCACCCACCTCAGCCTCCCAAAGTGCTGGGATTACAGGCGTGAGCCACCGCGCCAGGCCCAGCCTACTTAATTTTTTAAAAGAACAAAGAGGAAGTAGACTAATGAAGGTAAAACCAATGTCTTTATGACCTGACGTATTAAGTTTCTTTCAACTACAAATGAAGAAGCCATAACAAAATTAGTTGCTCAATGAACAAGGAACTCAAAAATGGGGCAGGAGGTCCCTGTTACTTACAAATACTCTAATTTGCCAGCTGTCACACCAATAGCTTTAGAGTATGATACAACTCAGTGTTTATTTTGGCAATAATCCTGCAGGATAGAATTTTTTTTTTTTTTTTTAAGACAGGGTCTTACTCTGTTGCCCAGGCTGCAGTGCAATGGCACGAGCACAGCTCACTGCAGCCTTGACCTGGGTTCAATCGATCCACCTGCCTTAACGTCCCAAGTAGCTGGGACCACAGGCACATATCACCACATCCAGCTAATTTTTAAGTTTTTTGTGGAGACCAGGTCTTCCTATGTTGCCCAGGCTGGTCTCCAACTCCTGGGTTCAAACCCACAAAAAACCCCTGCCTCCAAACCTTCAGTTTAGTTAATGAGGTCTTTAGTAGACAAACAATAGCTGAGCCTCTTTCAAATTGGTCAGTCCCAAAAATACAAAATACAAAAGGAAAAACAGCTGAGACTGAATCTAGTTGCTCTTGTGCTAGTATACAAGTGACAAGGTTGAGATTCAGTGACAACAGCCTTCTAAAGTCACTACTTACTGATCTTTGAGATCGGTAAACTGTTTTTCAAGATTGGACATTTCATCCAAACATTCCATTCTTCTTCTTTCACAGTCTTCATCATCCATTTCTGTTAATAAAAACGCAAATATAAAAGATAAACTTAATTTTCAAATTTATCTGAACATCTCAAATATATCTAAACGTAATTCAAATAGGAAGAAAAACTGTAATACGAAGGCAAGACCTATATTAAGCCTTAAAAGAAAATAAACATTTATCAAAAATAATAACTTCTGCTGGGCATGGTGGCTCATGCCCCTAATTCCAGCAGTTTGGAAAGCCAAGGCAGGAGGACAGACTGAACCCAGGAGTTCGAGATCAGCCTGGGCAATATAGGAAGATCCCATCTCTACAAAAAAAAAAAAAAAAAGATATTAGCTGGGCACAGTACCATGAGCCTGTAGTCTCACCTACTGGGAGGCTGAGGCAAGAGGATCGCCTGAACCCAGGAGTTGGAGGCTGCAGTAAGCCATGATTGTGACACTGCACTCCACCCTGGGTGACAGACTGACCTAGTCTGAAGAAAAAAAAAAAAAAATCCACTGTAGATTTAATCTAAAATACAGATGAGTATATAAAACTATACTGGTCTATAGACCCTCTTATTTTCATTCATTTTTAAATCACTTTAAAGGACTGACTATAAGCTATGACTATAAAGTAATTAGCGGCCGGGCGCGGTGGCTCAAGCCTGTAATCCCAGCACTTTGGGAGGCCGAGACGGGCGGATCACGAGGTCAGGAGATCGAGACCATCCTGGCTAACACGGTGAAACCCCGTCTCTACTAAAAAATACAAAAAAGTAGCCAGGCGAGGTGGCGGGCGCCTGTAGTCCCAGCTACTCGGGAGGCTGAGGCAGGAGAATGGCGTGAACCCGGGAGGCGGAGCTTGCAGTGAGCTGAGATCCGGCCACTGCACTCCAGCCTGGGCGGCAGAGCGAGACTCCGTCTCAAAAAAAAAAAAATAAAATAAAAAAAAAAAAATAAAGTAATTAGCCCACTTTTGGTTTGTTTTCCACCAACTCACCAGAATGTAGCACCAAAATGATTGTGTCCTTTAAAGGCTAACATTGCTCAAAAACACTTTTGGGATTCTTCTTTCAAACTGCTCACATGGCTGATTTGCCAGTCACATAAAAAAAGAAAAGTGGCCAGGCATGGTGGCTCATCCCTGTAATCCCAGCACTTTGGGAGGCTGAGGCCGGAGGATTGCTTGAGCTCAAGAGTTCAAGACCAGCCTGGGCAAGGTGGTAAAACCCCATGTCTACTAAAAATACAAAAATTAGCCAGACATAGTGGTGGATGCCTGTAGTCCCAACTACTAGAGAGACTGAGGTGGGAGGATTGTTTGAACTTGAGAAGCAGAGGTTGCAGTGAGCCAAGACTGAGCAAGCCTGGGCAACAGAGATCCTGTCTCAAAAAAAAAGAAAAGTGAAAGAAAGGCCAGGCACGGTGGCCCATGCTTGTAATCCCAGCACTTTGGGAGGCCAAGGCAGGTGGATCACCTGAGGCCAGGAGTTCAAGACCAGCCTGACCAAAATGGAGAAACCCCATCTCTACTAAAAATACAAAATTAGCTGGGCGTGGTGGCACATGCCTGTAATCCCCGCTACTTGGGAGGCTGAGGCAGGAAAATCGCTTGAACCCAGGAGGTGGAGGTTGCGGTGAGCCGAGATCGTGCCACTGCACTCCAGCCTGGGCAACAAGAGCAAAACTCCATCTCAAAAAAAGAAAAAGAAAAAAGGAAACTAATCTTATTTTGTTTACCACAGGCTCTCCTGGTCTGCCATTCCTACGTTCCCATTGTTCTGTCTCCCCATGTTACTATCAGTCAGTGAGAAAGAGGCAAATGAGGAGGAAAATACAAACTTTTTAAGGAAAGCAACTGTTAATTACCAGGTCTGTCCTATAGTCCACATTTTCTATGTTCACATCACATATATTCATTCATCAAAATAACTGAAGCACAAAATGATCTGCATCTTGATCTTCATCAAATAAAAGTCAAACTATGAGAAAGAGTTAAATCACGTTCAATTATTTTTATATAACAAGAAAGGCTATGACTTTTTTTCTAATTTTCTAAAACAGATTAAAAATATTTCTGGCTCTTGATTGCTTACTTCTTGGCTACTTAAAACTTGGTCCCCCAAGATGACTCACTATCCAAGTTCTTTGGACAGTAGAGACTTTTCTGTAGCCTTAGAATTTGCTCAGTACCAACATCTGAGAAGAAAACACTGTGAAAGTTTAACATGAAAGACATATGGTAGAACAGAGATGCTTTAACAAGCAAACTGCAAAATGTATTTAAACAATTTCTTTGCACTTAAACTTTTGGCTTGCAGTTCAAATTATTACATTCTTCAAAAATTAAGTTGTCCATTATTTTCTGGGATGGAATTTTTAAAAGTTAAAAATCACAACAGTCAACATAAAAATTATAGGGGGAGAATTTTAACAAATGGAATTTTGAGATCCTAGCTCCTATCATAAATGCAAGAACATTTGAAGATAAAATACTTTATAGATCTAAGAAATATATTCACAAACAGTCCAGGTGCAGTGGCTTACGCCTGTAATCCCAGCACTTTGGGAGGCATAGGCGTGTGGATCACTTGAAGTCAGGAGTTCAAGACCTGCCTGGCCAATGTGGCAAAACCCCATCTCTACTAAAAATACAAAAATTAGCCGGGTGTGATGGCGGATGCCTGTAATCCCAGCTATTCAGGAGGCTGAGGCTGGAGAATCACTTTAACCCAGGAGGCAGAGGTTGCAGCGAGCCGAGATCATGCCACTGCACTCCAGCCTGGGTGACAGAGTGAGACTCGGTCTCAAAAAAAAATTAAAAAAAAAAAAAAAAAGAAATATATTCCCATATAGTCTAGATGTTCTCCTTTCTCTATATTCCCCACTTTTGAAATCTCACCTACTTTCAAGGCAAGGCAGATGACTTACAAATTATTCTCCCCTTCCATATCAGGCAGGTTCCAATGTCACACTTGCATTTGTCAGTTGGGCATTCTTAAACATACTGCCATCACTCCAAAAGCAACATGTCGGCCAGGCAGGGTGGTTCACACCTGTAATCCTAACACTTTGGGAGGCCAAGGCGGGCGGATCACCTGAGGTCAGGAGTTCGAGACCATCCTGGCCACGATGGTGAAACACAAAAATTATCTGAGCATGGTGGCGCATACCTGTAGTCCCAGCTACTCTGGAGGCTGAGGCAGGAGAATCGCTTGAACCCCGGAGGTGGAGGTTGCAGTGAGCTGAGATCACGCCACTGCACTTCAGCCTGGGCGACAGAGTGAGACTCTGTCTCAAAAAAAAAAAAAAAAAGCAACATAACATGTCTGGCCGGGCACGGTGGCTCACATCTGCAATCCCAGCACTTTGGGATGCCGAGGCAGGTGGATCGCCTGAGCAGGAGTTCAAGATCAGCCTGACCAATACAGTGAAACCCCGTCTCTACTAAAAACACAAAAAATTAGCCGGGCGTTGGCGGTGGGCACCTGTAATCCCAGCTACTCAGGAGGCTGAGGCAGGAGAATTGCTTGAACCCCAGAGGCAAAGGTTGCAGTGAGCCGAGATGGCGCCATTGCACTCCAGCCTGGGTGCCAAGAGCAAAACTCCTTCTCCAAAAAAAAAAAAAGGCCGGTTGCGGTAGCTCACGCCTGTAATCCCAGCACATTAGGAGATCGAGGCGGGTGGATCACGAGGTCAAGAGTTTGAGACCAGCCTGGCCAATATGGAGAAACTCTGTCTCTACTAAAAATACAAAAAGTTAGCTTGGTGTGGTAGTGTGTGCCTGTAATCACAGCTATTCGGGAGGCTGAGGCAGGAGAATTGCTTGAACCTGGGAGGTGGAGGTTGCAGTGAGCCAAGATCATGCCATTGCACTCCAGGCTGGGCAACAGAGCAAGACTCCGTTTCAAAGAGAAAAAAAAAAAAAAAAGCAACATGTCTGAAATACTCTTATCTTTCACCTTCATCTCAAATCTTTCACTTTTCTATTTCTGTTGATGCTACCGCCACTTTCCTTGTATCTTGGTTTTTCTCTTACCTTCAATCCTAAACTTGCATTCATCAATCCTGTTTTGTGCTTTCTTTGAAATCCCTCACATCTATATTTTCTGTTCCTTTCCGACCTCAAGTTCTTCTCCCAAGGTTTTCACGCTTTTGAATAAGCCCTAAACTCTGGCCCTTGTACTTTTCCTTACATTCCTCTCCCTATAGGGATACCCACAACCCCAACCCAAATTCTACTCATTCTTCAAGATAATTAAGGTAATCCCACCTTCTTCAGCTAGCCTTTGTGACCACCACCCAATACTGAAACGATTTCCTCTGCCTCTGATTTCCCACAGCAATATTTAGTTAAGCATTCATTTGGCAATTTAATCAAGTGGTGACGTATGACAGCTCTTTAAGAGAGCCCAGATAATAACTATTTATCCCTCATATTGAGTACTATCCAGTGCTGCACAAAGAAGTCACTCATAAATATTTTTGGATGGCTGATTTATTGATTGAAATTATATCCTTCTATGGAGATTTGCTTTGCAAGGGAAACATGAAAAGAGGGCATGTGGATGATACTAGGCTGTCATAAACCTATCATCAATGCTTGACCAAAATCAGGCCAAGACAAAGAAGTCAGTCTCATCTCCATCATTTCAATCGAAGGAAAATAATCCCGGTAATCACAAATTCCATTTCACTTTGGAATAAACATTCCTAAAAGTTTGCAAAATTTATTTGTGGTGTTAATCTGCCCTCCTTCTCCCCCACCCCAAAATAATTTAAAACAGCCCAAACTTAGAAAAAAATTGAAGGGAAGAAGACTTGGAGAATTTTCAACGCTGCCAAAACTCAGCCAATTTGTAAGCATATGAAGATGCAAAATGAGCCCGAATGTTGGTCCCTTCCTCTAGGTCTTGCAAACTTCAGGGAGCTACTGAACCGGACAGCTCTCAAGTTAGCCCCCGAAAAGGGACTGACGTAAAAGTGCTGACCGGCAAGTTGACTTGGAAACTGAGGTTAATTACTAAGCCGACACTCGGCCCCGGCAACCCACTAGCGCTGAGAAGTGAGGGTTGCAAAGCAGAAAATAGGGAAAGAGGTCGGTGGGCTGGGGAGAGGAGGCATTTCCAGTTTGTCTGCTGTGGGAAGTTCTCCGTCTCGGCCGGTCGCTCCAGAGCACCACCGGGGGCAGGACTGCGCCGCGTTCGGGAGCTGGGCAAGCCCAGGCCCGCCCCGCCCCGCCCCGCCGCCGAGACCCATCATGAGCCAGACAGCGCCCAGCGACCGGACCGGGTGCAGCCCAGGGCCCAGAGCCAGTCTCCGCCCCTTCCCACTGTCCCCGCCCCGCTTTCCCAGCAGGACGCAGCCGCCTGGCGTGCAGAGAGCGGCCTGTCGCGCGCTGGGCGCGGGGACTCAGGGTCCCAGCCCTGCTGGGTCGCGCACCTGAGCTATCTCCATCCTCGGAGACCGACGAACTCTCAGTGTCCTCGTCCTCGGAGCTGCTCCCCTCATTTTCGGCGTAGTCCACCTCCATCTCATCGTGATGGTTGGTCTCCTTCTTATCCCCTCGGGAATGAACCGGCATTTTCAAGCCGCGCCGTCGCTTCCCACTCCCGGCGCCCAGCCCGGCCACCGCCGCTTCAATGAAGGGCGCGCGGAACGCCCCGACCCACCCAGCGGCCGAGCCTGCTCGCCCCCTTGGCTCCTCCCCGCCCCCGGCCCGGGCCTCACAACCTAACCCGCAGGCTCTGCGATGGGAGCTCTGCCATTGGCGGAGGCGGTCCACCGAGCCAGAGGGCGGGGCTTGCCCTGCTCTGGTACGATTGGTTGTCCGTAATTACGACGCGGCCTTCCGATGCTTGCCGGGAGTTGTGGTTCGTAGGGCTCAGACCTGCAGGGGCTGCACCCTTCCATGCCTCGGCAGCCCTGATCACTTCTTCTTTCTGGACTTCAAGTCCCACAAGGCACGAAAGCTGACCCTCTGGATCGCAGTTTATAAACTAAACAGAAACAGATTGTGCGAATTTAGTGTGTATTTATCTATTTCCCGCCAAGTGATTGTTTGACCTGCCTGACTATCCGAGATGTTACTGTCAGATGTGAAAGTGTCTTTTGCCTGAAAGAATCTTTGCCTGCTCATTGAGCCGGGGGACCTGGAGAACCGTCTCTTTTACTGAGTACCTTTATTACCTACCACTAATAAACTGTTTCATTTAATTATTAACTATAGACGATAACTTGCAGTTTCTATGTTGCGCAAAAATCTTTATTCTTGAAACTTTTACAATACGGAAAGTAAGTTTTATATTGGCATTTTCAATCTAGTATTTTTTGCATTTATTTTTTACCAGATGCAGTCGCAAAATGTCATCAGTCCTGATTTAACTTTAGTTTTCAATGAAAAATACATACTTAGTGAGATGTACTTTCTCAAAAAAAGGGTACATAGACAAGGAAGAATCAGTAACTCATTAACTGACCACTTATCCTCTGTATCAGGTATCTTGGTAAGCTCTTTACATGAGTTTAGTGAGTTTAAGTCTCACTTTAATAGCCCTGAGTTAGGTGTCATTGTTATTCCCATTTTACAGATAAGGAAACTTCATTTGCAGACCAATCTTAAAACTATATTTTACCCCTTATAACGACAGGGTTTCTTCTTGAAGTGGCAATTTGCTATTGAAAAATAGTACAGGCCGGCAGGGTGGCTAACGCCTGTAGTCCCCACACTTTAGGAGGCCGAGGCAAGCAGATCACTTGGGGTCAGGAGTTCGAGACCAGCCTGGCCAACATGGTGAAACCCAATCTCCAGAGGCTGAGGTGAGAGAATCGCTTGAACACAGGAGGTCAAGGTTGCAGTGAGCTGACATCGCACCACTGCACTCCAGCCTAGGTGACAGAGTGAGACCCTGTCTCCTGTCTCAAAGAGAAAAAAAAAAAGTTCATAGAATATTGTGGATTGTATAGCACTGCATTCTCAAAGACAAGGGCCAAAGATATGAAGTTAAATTTGCAATTTTCTTTAGTTATCTATCTATTTATTTAGAGATAGGATCTGGGTCTGTGGCCCAAGCTGGAGTGCAGTAGCAACCTCAAATTTCTGGGCACAAGTGATCATCTCGCCTCAGCCTCCCAAATACCTGAGACCACAGGCACATGCCACCATGCCCAGCTAATATTTTCTTTTTTTTTTTAGTGACAGGGTCTAGCCCAGGCTGGTCTCGAACTCTAGTCTCAAGCAATCTGTCCGCCTCAGCCTCCCAAAGCACTGAGATTCCCAGGTATGAGCCACTGTGCCCGACCTAGATTTGTAATTTAATGACAGAAAACTTTTAAGTTCTACACATCTCTTACAGAGTAAAATACAAAATAAGGGGTGTGTATTATATTTAGTGTCAGCCTACTTCTCCCTTTCTCGTTGTACAGTATTCTCCAAAATTGAACTCCTTATAGTTTCTAAACACACAAGCTGTTTCTCATTTCAATGTCTTTGCACATTCTATTTCCTTTACAACCCTGTTCCTCTCCTTTTCTTTTTCAAAGCCACTTTTTAGACAACACACATCACCATCAGCACCTCTACCATTCAAGGCACTCCTGTTCCTTCAGGTGACTGCTGTATTTTGAAATTTGCAAGTTTATACTTGTTCCTATCACAATATATTGTAAATTGTTTAGCAAATGCATCTCACCTGTTGGATTGTGAGTTCCTTGAGAGCAGAGGCTGTCTTAATCTGAAATGCAAATACAAAGGCATGTGGTAGGCAGGCAGGTCAAGTTACAAGATGTAAGCCTTACATGAGTGGTACCGATTAAAGGGGGCAGCTGCTTTTGGCCCCAGCCAATTGTTACTACCTGAGAATTTTGGCCTACTGATGTCAGACCTTCTGATTTCAAAGACAAACCAGAAATTTGGATCTCTATGTGAAATATCTAGACCTATAAACATTATCTCAAGTGATGTTTTTTGTTTTGTTTTGTGTTCTTTAAACTTCAGATCAAACAAAAACAGCTGTGGGTAAAATCCCCGGCCTCTAAATATTTGTTATATCAGCAGCTATCAGAGTGTGTGCTAAATCATAACAATTAGATTTATGGTGACTCAATGTGCCAAGTGTGTTATGTGCTTTAAGTACATTAATTCACTGAATCCTCATAACAATCCTGTAAAGTCGATACTATTATGCCCTACATTTTATAGATGAAAAAACCGAGGCACAGAGCAGTTATAGTACTTGGCCAAAGTCACACTGCTACTATGTAACAGATCTAGGATTTAAACTGGAGTAGTCTGACATAAGAATCTGTGTGCAACCACTGGCATACAGTGCGCCTCTCGTGGTTGCTGTTTCTGCTGTTCCAGGAAAAACAGAGGGAAGGTGGAAAGGAGGAGGCATGGGTTTTTGCCCTCCTTCTCCTAGTAACCAACTGATAAAGTTTGGCAAACCACATAATCTCTGATCTGTGTTAAAATAAGAAGTTTGCAGTGTATTAACTTTAAGTTCTCTTCCAGCTCTAAAATTCCTGTCATCATTAAGTTTATTTTTAAGGCAGACAGAATAATAGGAGAGTATGCAATTAGAGTTGCATGAGAGTATTTTGCCTAAGGTAAGAGTTTCTCTCATCTTCTCAAACAGATTTTAGAAAAGATGCTTAGGGAATGTGAGAAGAACCGTAACAGGGAAAAGTTAATAAGGCTAAAAAATAATTTTGTTGATTTAGAAAATACAAAATAAAATAATGTCATGGAAGCAGAATGAAGTTTCCTTAATCAAGGTAGTTAAAAGGGTAATAACGATAATTATTATATTATTATTATTATTATGCAGTTGGGAGGTCCAGGATGCCTTACATTTATGTAGCACTTCACATTTTACACACAGCCTATACAAACATTAGATATATTTTAAGTCTCACTTGTTATTAATCCATCCATATTTACATATTTGTAGAGCTCTGAAACTCATAGCCAGTCATCATCAAAATCTCCTATATCTTCATTCTCTTCCCTGAACTATTCCCTCAATATTCTTGTTCTAAAGGAAATATGGCTCTCCCTTAGGACCTTGCTTCCTTTGTACCCTCCTCCTCCTCCTGAGCCTTGTCATGGAGTAGATATGCTCCTCGTTCTTTTTTCATCCAGAGGCTCCTGCTTCCCTCTTGCCTAAAATCTGCCAGTTTGTCACCAGGATATACCACACAGTATATATGTGGGTGTCATCTATATACCCCAGGGTCACTCCCTCTCACGTTCTGAAGAATTTAGCTCCTGGCTCAGTGTCATTCTCTCCAGTAACACGCCTATCATAATTCTTGGTAGGTAATCTCATAGCACTCCATCTCCTACTGGGTTTGCTCTGGTACAAAGTAGACACATAGTAATGTTGGCATTTTCCTTGTAGTTTTCCTCCCCTATCTTCTTTGGGGTATACTTTTTTTCTAGTCTGTTTTGTGTAATATTTTAAGCCATAAATATTTAAACACAGAGAACAGTATTCAGAACATTGCATATGTAACACAGTACCTACCTCTCAGCTCTGTCAAATCTTAGCATTTTACATTTGCTTCCGATGCTTCTCAATCCTAATTCTCTCCTTCCCTTTCCAGAGTAATCATTATCTGGTTTTTGGTTACCATGTGCTTTTGGTTACCCATGCATCTATGCATACTATTTTTGCATATGTATCCAAAAATAATGTATAGTATTGTTTGGCCTGTTTAAAGTGCTCATATTTTTATTTTATTTCTTTATTTATTTATTGTTACTATTTTTTATTTTAGAAAAACTTTGTGGTTTTATTGTACCACGAGGCATTGAAACATCTGAACAAATCAATGTCTGGGCGGTGAGGCAGCTTCTTTCTCTTCACTTCTTTGGGTTACTAGAGCAACTTGTCAGTAGATTAAAAAAAAAAAAAAAAAGGACAACCTTTTGCATTACTTAAGGCTTTCCAAGGCATGTGCTGGTACAACACAAACTTCTCTCCTCAGATGGAACTAGTCTAGCGTCCAGACATCATGCACAACACCTCAGCGGCGGCAGCGCACTGCGCCCACTCCCACCGCGGCCCTGCTCATTTGAGCGTGATATTTGGAGCATCTGGAGGAGTGGGAATAGCACTGGGCAGAGGAGGGAGGAAGAAACAACGTGAGTGCCTGCTGAGAGGAGGTCAGCCAAAGTTGTGCAGGGTGAGCCTAAACACGTCATTGGTGCAAACCCAAGCATTGTTGATGTTCTTTAATAGGAACATCTGGTGGAACCCCATGATGGGGGTCTTCATCTGCCTTAAGCTGGCCCACAACCGTGCTGATGATGCAGCTATGTGGCGTGGGCTGATGGTCCTGCGCAGTCAGGCTGTGCTGGATTTTCTGGAACGGAAGGCTAGACAGCTTCTCCACAATGGGAGCTTTCCCCTGGAACTGTTGTCCTGCCCACTTAAGGCATGATATGTCAATGGAAGTTGTACCTAGTTGGGTTCTATCGTTATCAAATAACTGGTAGTAATGTGGAATTTTATTCCACATTAGATTGGATCCAATCTGCTTCCATATTGGCTTGTCTCCCATTCTGGAGCGTCACCCGACCTTGCAGAGAGACCCGAGGGACTGGCATGATGGCTGCAGCGGCGGCAGCAACCCAGCATGATCTCAAAGTGCTCATATTTTTAAGTGGTCTCATGCATTACATATGCTACAACTTGACTTTCTCCTCAGTGATGTTTTTGAGATTTACCCATTGTGATTCAGGTAGCTGTCATCCAGTTATTTTTACCTGCCATAACGTGTTAAATTTAGTAAATATATTCTACTGAATGAATATTACAGATTACCCATTTACCTATTAATGGACAGGGAGGCTGCTCCCAATTTTTTCACTATTAAAAACAGTTGTCTCAGACCCAGCACAGTGGCTCACGCCTGTAGTGCCAGCACTTTGGCAGGCTGAGGCAGGCGGATCGCTTGAGATTGGAAGTTGGAGACCGGCCTGGGCAACATGGTGAAACCCTGTCTCAACAAAAAATACAAAAATTAGCCGGGTGTGGTGGTGCATGCCTGTAGTCCCACCTACTTGGGAGGTGAGGTAGGAGGATGGCTTGAGCCTGGGAGGTCCAGGCTCCAGTGAGCTGTGATTGTGCCACTTCACTCCAGCCTGAGTGACAGACAGAGTAAGCCCCTGTCTTTAAAAAATAAATACATAAATAAAATAGTTGCCTCGGTGAACATTGCATTTTTTTGTTTGTTTGTTTTTGTTTTTAGACAGAGTTTCACTCTTCTTGCCCAGGCTAGAGTGCAATGGCACCATCTTGGCTCACTGCAACCTCCACCTCCCAGGTTCAAGCAATTCTCCTATGTCAGCCTCCCAGGCGGCTGGGATTACAGGCGCCCACCACCATGCCCAGCTACTTTTGTATTTTTGGTAGAAATGGGGTTTCACCATGTTGGTCAGGCTGGTCTCGAACTCCTGACCTCAGGTGATCCGCCCACTTCAGCCTCCCAAAGTGCTGGGATTACAGGGGTGAGCCACCGTGCCCAGCCTTGAACATTGTTGTGTGCACCTTTTCTTCAGGCATAATTGTGAGAATTTCTCTAGGTCAGTGTCTCCAAAGTGGGAGGGGTATATTCAAGAACTGTATCCTGGGGGGCAGGAAGGAAATATTAAAATATGTGTTTATAAAATTTTTAATTTCATCTTTGTTTGGAATAAAGTAGGTATAAGGAAGCAGTTAGAATTCCAGGTTTTATTCTGATTTACCTTCATTATATTCCTTGTGCTTGTTTTTAATCAGCAGACCCAGCTTCTGAAATAAAGCAAATGTAATTCCAGCTCCACCACATGGTGGGGCAGAGACATCAGCTACACAATCCATAAACTTTGTCTACTGAGGGACTCAGGCCAAATGCTAGGAGTTGGAAAAACAAAGGACACCAGAGGCTGCTACTAATAGCTAATATCGAATCAGGATAAATATTCTCATCATTCAAACTAAAGGGGCTTTAGGACCTACACTGACAACTAGATGAGACCAACTTATAATTATTCCAACTACATGAAACTGTGATTCCGGTTTTTTAAGAATGAAACAATCCCCCAGGCTCAGTGGTTCATGCCGGTAAACCCAGTACTTTGGGAGGCTGAAGGGGGCAGATCACTTGAGCCAAGGAGTTTAAGACCAGCCTGGTCAACATGGTGAAACCCTGTTTCTTCCAAAAATACAAGAAGTAGCTGAGCATGGTGGCGCACGCCTGTGGTCCCAGCTACTTGGAAGGTGGAGGCACGAGAATTGCTTGAACCCAGGAGGCAGAGGTTGCAGTGAGTCAAGATTACACCACCACACTCCAACTTGGGTGACAGAGCAAGGCTCTGTCTCAAAAAAAAAAAAAAAAAAAAAAAAAATTGCAAGCTGAACCAATTGAGATGTTTATGGTGTTGGCTATCATTTGTGCTGTTAATCATCAGACCTCTTCAATCAGGGCATGACCAAGATTAACTTTTTCCTCCCAAATTGATGTGGATGGTCTAATGCTGTGGGCTTCATCTTCAACATCATCTTGTCCCTTTTTAAAATAAGGATTCTGTTTGTAAACTGCTGATTTATTTGGAGCATCATCCCCATACACTTCTTGTAAAGCATCAGTGAGTTCACTATCCTTCCATCCAAGCTTCATCATAAATTTGGTGTTTGTTCTTGCTTCAACTTTAGCAGAATTCACATTGCTCTGATAGGGGCTCTTTACAAACTGATGTTTTATTCTTCTCAGTGCCTCAAACTAGATTCTGTTCAGACATGTTATAACAAGTTAATATAAGCTTATTTTGTTGAAAAAAAATTGACATCTATAGTTTTGGGATTTTTCTTTGGTTGGTTTGTTTGTTTGTTTGATGAGATAGGGTCTCCCTCTGTTGCCTAGCTTGGAGTGCAGTGGCGTGATCACAGCTCACTGCAAGCTCTGCCATCCGAGCTCAAGCAATCTTCCCACCTCAGCCCCCCAAGCAGCTGGGACTACAGGCACGTGCCACCATGCCCGGCTAATTTTTGTATTAGCCATGGACAACATGTCTCACCATGTTGCCCAGGCTGGTCTTGACTCCTGGGCTCAAGCCATTCACCTGCCTGGGCCTACCAAAGTGCTGGGACTACAGGTGTGAGCCACTGCGCTCAGCCAGTTTTGTTTGTTTGTTTGTTTATAATACACATTTTTAATGAACTTTTTGAATACCCCCTCATATCTCTCTCTCAATTCTTGGAAGGCAAGATTAACAACCTAGTTTAGGTTTGGTGATGTGAAACTTTATGATGGGTGACTCCATTTTGATTCTTAGTCTGATCTGTGGGGGCCTAGTGCAGGAACTTAGTCCAAAACAATAGCCTCCTATAATTTGTACTTAACCTGAAGTACTGTTCTGGATTCAATAGATTCATTGGTGAACAAATGAGACACAGCTTATTACTTCATAGAACTTAGGGAAAAGTAGAAAGATAAATATTAAGCAGCTTTACAAACTGAGGTATGCTCTCTGATGGTGTTATGAGAGCATAATACAGAGACCCAATTGAGACTGGGAGTGGATGGCAGGTAAGGCTTCTCTAAAGTAGTAATATTTCAGCTAAGACCTGAGAGATGAGTAGGAGTTAGCCCAGATTGGAATGAGAGGAGGGACATTATAAGCTGAGAGAATAGTATATTGAAGGTCCTGAATTAGAAAAACACTTGGCATATTCATGTTTGAGGAATAGACTACTGTGGATGGTTATTAATGTTCAAGAATGAAAGAGACAGAAGGTGAGATTGATGAGATAAGCAAAGGCTTGATAAGTTATGGTAAGGAAATTAGAATATTTTTAAAATCCTAAATACAGTGGATATTATTGGGGAGTTCCTAAGAAGAGAAGATTAGATTAGTGATAAAATTACATTGATTTGAGATTAGATCTTATAAAAAGATGACTGGTTGCTTAGTAGAAAATGATACTTTATCTCAATATCAATCAGATACTGTGATAAAATATTCTGACAGCTTAGACAGGTAGAGGCTGTGTGGGGGAAACAAAATAGACAAATTTGAGATATTTGGGAGGTAAGATTGACAAAACTTGATAGTAAATTAAATTTGGGGCATGAGAGAGAAGATTAAAATATAGTTTACTTGTCTCCATATTTGAGTCATTTCCTTATGCTACTAAATAATATCAGCAGTCATTGCTTCAAGAAATCTCCTTGACATATTTTGCTTGAGTTTTATACTCACTGTGTATGATTTTCAGCTCTCTGTTCATAATAAATCATATTTCATTTAATGGTTCTTGACTTGTCTGTGAATGTTACTTGCTTTCTTTAAAAATTAAATATCAAAAGATAACTGAACACAATAAATCATAATCAATGCAATAACAACAGAAAGATATGGTCAGGCACAGTGGCTCACGCCTGTACCCAGCACTTTGGGAGGCCAAGGCAGGTGGATGGCTAGAGTACCCAGGAGCTTAAGACCAGCCTAGACAGCATGGTGAGACGCCATCTCTACAAAAAATACAAAAATTAGCCAGGTGTGGTAGTGCATGCCCATAGTAACAGCTACTCAGCAGGCTGAGGTGGGAGATTCACTTGAGCCTGGGAGGTTGAGGCTGCAGTGAGCCGAGAATTGTGCATAGAAAGATATTACAAAACATATTGACATTGGAACTGATGTGCAAAAGCAATGATGGGTGAAATAGCTGGTCCCTTAGCATGAAGGCAGTGGTACCAAACTGTACTGATATTCATTGTATTCTTCATTGTCACACACAGTAAAAATGAAAAGCCAGTTTCACTTAAAACTGTCCTTGATGAAGCAGTTGCTCTTTATATGCTCATTTTGTCACAGAAAATACAGAAACTATGTGTACGTAATGTTTAGAATTTTATAAGGAGCAAGGACTAATGCTGCATACTAAAATACAATGGTGGTCTTAATAAAAGAAAATTGTGCAATTGAGTTGTGAACTGACCTAGCGACTTTATTCAGAAAATGACATTTTTACATGAAAGAAGTGATAAACAAACTACAGTAATTCAGACATGGGTATTTGGCATATTGGCAAAAATAAATAGAATGCGCCTGTCATTTTAGGAGAACAATTGACATTATTTGTTACCAAGGATAAAATTTAAGCTTCTAAGTAAAAAATCAGAAATTTGAAAAACTTTTACCAACCATTGTGAGTATGAAAACTTTCCAATACTTAAAGGCTTTCTGATGTATGTGAGGTTTTTTTTTTTAATGTTATTTAATGTAATGTGTTAGCATTTTAAAGATCTGTGTAAGTCAGCAAATAATTATTTTGATGAATGCATAATGTTACAAAATCATGTATAGGTGAAAGATCTATTCAAAGCACAAGACTTTAATGTAAGGAGTACAAAATGTTTACTGATAGGCTTTCATATTCCGTACTGCAACTCATCTTTAAGAAACTACCTCTTGCTAGGAGCTTGATGTTGGGTACACGTGGACATAATCTTTATGCCAGACACTGGAGACTATCAGAAGGTGGCAGCAGGGAGCGGAGAAAGGGTTGAAAAACTATCATGTACTATACTCTTTCCCTGCGTGATG
Source organism: Papio anubis (assembly GCF_008728515.1). Taxonomy (NCBI): domain Eukaryota; kingdom Metazoa; phylum Chordata; class Mammalia; order Primates; family Cercopithecidae; genus Papio; species Papio anubis. Next base: position 70,722,693 of record NC_044982.1, read on the forward strand.
GATACAATTGTACCCCAAACCTCAGCATCACGCAGTATACCCATGTAACAAACCTGCACATGTGCCCCCTGAATCTAAGATAAAAGTTGAAATTTTAAAAACTACCACTTGTTGCCTTTTATTGTAGTGTCAACAGTTATCTGAAAAAGATATTAAAACACTCTTTTTACCAATTACGTATACATAGGAAGCCAGATTATCTCCATATATTTCAACCAAAAAAGAATAGCGTATGTAAGAATCCAGCTGTCTTTAATTAAGCCAAACTATAAGCAAATTTGCAAAAAAAAAAATAAATAAATAACACTTTTCTCACCAAATATTTTTTGTGATAGAAAAAAAAAATAGATTTTTTTTTTCTGCTGAGTAGTCTAGGGGAAATTTTAAAAATTTAAATACAAAATATATATTTTTTTGAGATGGAGTCTCACTCTCGCCCAGGCTGGGATGCAGTGGCATGATCTCGTCTCACTGCAACCTCCACCACCTCCCAAGTTCAAGCAATTCTCCTGCCTCAGCCTCCTGAGTAGCTGGGTTTTCACCATGTTGGGCAGGCTGGTCTCGAACTCCTGACCTCAAGTGATTTGCCTGCCTTGGCCTCCTGAAGTGCTATGACTACAGGCATGAGCCACCACGCCCAGCCAGAAACTATTCTATATGATACTGTAATTGTGGATACATGACCCGATGCATTTGCCAATAATCATAGAACTATTTCATAGCATATAGAATGAACCTTAATGTATGCATATTAAAAGAAATCATTTAAGAGTCAGAGGATCCTGGCTGGAACACAAAATGTGACAAAATAATCAAACTGTATTATAATGTATGAAACAACCTCACTAAAGAAGGTGTAGAAAAAGGTACTTATTTGGGAATGAGTGGAATCTGTAAGACTAAAGGCAAAAGAAAATATACATATGCACTGTACTCTAGTTAATAAAGTTGTTTCTCATGGGAAAGTAGGTTAACAATTCTGATACTGTTATACATGTACACTGCAATTAAATAATTAAGTAAATGTTTGGTATATGGTGGGAACCAAGTATCTTATTGTTGGAGTGGGAGTTTATAAGTAAAGGGAGGAGGGTAGAATGATTCATCTAGTAATGGATTAGAGTTGAGGCACCACATAGGTATTAATTCACATTTAGCTTAATACAGATACAGATGGTTACATACAGAAATATTTATAGGTATGTGTATATAGATGTGCTAGTAAACATATGTGTACAGTTGGCCCTCCATATCCATGAGTGCTACATCTGTGAATTCCACCAACTAGGAATCAGAAAAAAAATGGAAGGTTACATCTCTAATGAACACCTACAAATGTTTTTTTCTTGTCATTATTCCCTAAACAAAACAGAATACCAACTATTTACATAGCATTTACATTGCATTACATATTCAAAATAATCTAGAAATGATCTGAAGTATATGGGTGGGGGTGGAGCACGGTGGCTCACACCTGTAATCCCAGCACTTTAGAAGGCCAAGGCAGGCGGATTGCTTGAGCCCAGGAGTTCAAGACCAGCCTGGGCAACATGGCGAAACCCAATCTTTACTAAAAGTCAAACAAATTAGCTGAGTGTGGTGGTGAGCCCCTGGGAGGCGGAGGTTGCAGTGAGCCGAGATTGCGCCACTGCACTCTAGGGTGACAGAGTGAGACTCTGATTCAGGAAAAAAAAAAAAAAAAAAAAAAATAGAATAGTTTCACCACCCTAAAAAATATCCCATCCTTCACCTATTCAATCTTCTTCTACCTCCCCTCAATCCGCTTGCAACCACTGATCTTTTTACTATTGCTATAATATTGCCTTTTCCAGAATGTCATATAACTAGAATCACACAGTATGTAGCCTTTTCAGACTGGCTTATTTCACTTAGCAATATGCATTTAAATGTCATACATGTCTTTTTGTGGCTCAAGAACTCATTTCCTTTTATTGCTGAATAATATTCCATTGTATGGATGTACCACAGTTTGTTTATTTATTTAACTATTGAAAGATATCTTGGTTGCTTCTAGTTTTTGGAGTTAGGAATAAAATTGTTATAAACATTTGGGTGTAGGTCAGGCGTGGTGGTTCATGCCTGTAATCTGTAATCCCAACACTTTGGGAAGCTGAGGCAGGGGGATCCATTGAGGCCAGGAGTTAAAGACCAGCTTGGGAAAAATAGTGAGACCTTGTATCGACTAAATTTGTGTGTGTGTGTGGCGGGGGGGAGTTTCACTCTTGTTGCCCAGGCTGGAGTGCAACGGCGCGATCTCAGTTCACTGCAACCTCCGCCTCCGCCTCGCAGGTTCAAGCGATTCTCCTGCCTCAGACTCCCGAGTAGCTGGGATTACAGGCATGCACCACCACTCCCAGCTAATTTTGTAATTTTAATAGAGAAGGGGTTTCTCCACGTTGGTCAGGCTGGTCTTGAAATCCTGACCTCAGGTAATCCGCCTGCCTCGGCCTCCCAAAGTACTGGGATTACAGGCATGAGCCACCACACCCAGCCCTCTACTAAAATTTTTTTAAAATTAGCTGGACTTTTTGGCATGTGCCTGTGTTCTCAACTACATGGGAGGCTGAGGTGAGAGGATTGCTTGAGTCCAGAATGTTATATATATATGTGTGTATATATACATGTGTGTATATATATGTTTGTGTGTATATATATGTGTGTGTGTGTGTGTGTGTGTATATATATATATATTTTTTTTTAGACAGAGTCTTGCTCTGTCACCCAGGCTGGAGTTCAGTGGTACAATCTTGGCTCACTGCAACCTCTACCTCCTGGGTTCAAGCAAATCTCCTTCCTCAGCCTCCTGAGTGGCTGGAATTCAGGTGCACCCCACCATGCCAGGCTAATTTTTTTGTATTTTTGGTAGAGATGGGGTTTCACCATGTTGGTCAGGCTGGTCTTGAACTCCTGACCTTGTGATCCGCCTGCCTCGGCCTCCCAAAGTGCTGGGATTACAGGCATTAGCCACCGCGCCCAGCCCTCACAAGTAATATTTCAAAGGTAATTTTCTGGGTTTTATTTCCATGATAATTATGTCTGCTGTGGGGAAGACTTATACTTTCAAAGAATTTTAATATTTAAATCAATGGGAAGAGAAAACCAGGCAGTGGGATGGGTGTGCCATATCTAAATCACATTATGCTAGTTTGTTTTGCAATGGTGTTTTCATTTTTTCTCAGGTATGCCAGCCATCTAATTATTATTAATGATATATTACATTTTTATTCTCTAAAATTATGTCACTCATTTGCCAAACATTTACTGAGTGCTTGTGCAAGAGAAAGGAAGGGAAAGTGACATTCATTTTTCTATTTGACACATATTTATTGAGCCTATCTTGCAAAGAGCACTTTGCAAGAAGACTGGGATACAACTTCAGACAAAATCTATATGGTCTCTGTCCTCAGGGAGTTTACAATCTCATGAAAGAGCGAATCTTTAAACAGTTACACAAATTACTCTACTTAAATTCTATGAAGGAAAAGAATGTTATGAGATGTGTCATTATAGAAGTAACTTTCAATATTTTTCTCACCTAATTATCACAATCACTGATGTAGTTTACAAATGAGGAAAATGAGGCTGAGACTGAACTACATGCCAAGGGCCCGAGAGCAAGTAAATCCTTGCAAGTAAAAAACAGAATGTCTAATTTAAGTCTATGTCATTCTAAAGATCATGCTTGAAAACACTGTATTATAGCCTAAATTTCATGAAACTGTGAGGGACAGACCTTATTTTGATTTTATTAATAAGAAAACTGGTGCTGAGAGGAACTAGAACTAAAATCTCTTGAACAATCCCCTTATTTTTCTATTATGTTATAAGCTTCCTCAAAACTTGTATGGTTTGTAAGTTTGATGATACAAACAAACCATACATGGAGAAACTGAATAAATTTTTTGTACTTTAAAAAATATAGGATTGTTGTTGAAACAAGCTACCATTAAGCAAAGTACTATATTTTAACATAATTCTGGCAAATGCCTTACATCTCTCTTCTTTGCTGATTTTGTTACTTTTCTGTTAATCGCATATTTCATTGGACAAGTCTATTGCTATGGGTGAGAATAAAGAAGGAAACAGTTCTTCAAACAAACAAACTCACTCTTCATCAAATTATTTTGTGGAGGAAAGTTTCCTGATCGGGGCAGTGGCCTCACGCCTGTAATCCCAGCAGTTTGGGAGGCTGAGGCGGGCGGATCACTAGAGTCTAGGAGTTTTAGACCAGTTTGGGCAACATGGCGAAACCCTGTCTCTACAAAAAACACAAAAATTAGCTGCATGTGGTGGCGCGCGCCTGTGGTCCCAGCTACTCGGTAGGCTGAGGTGGGAGCATCACCTGAGCCTGGGAGGCTGAGGCTTCAGTGTGCCAAGATCGCACCACTGCACTTCAGCCTGGGCGACAGAGACCCTGTCTGGAAAGAAAAAGAAAAAAAAAAAAAAAGGTACCAATAAAAATTTCAATTTATGTCATTCAGAATTTCACGGATTTTTTTCAGCTATTGCAGATTCTTCAGATGACTCCATCAATGCAATAAGAATCTTGAATTTTTCTTTGCAGAGGAAAAACTGACAACATATTCATCTTTATGTGGGGTGCAGATAGGGAAAAGATTTTTAAAAGCACAATAAAAAAAGGAAAGCAAGATTACTTTTATTTTAAAAACCTAGATAGCTCTGCTTAAGCCTTTCTGTTGTCAAGTCGTTTGCGGCAAAAAACAGGGATATGATACAGCAAACAGAAAAAATATGAAAAAAATCACATACATAGTGCAGGAAATATTATTAGTAATAGATTTAGGACAGAATAAATTGCCCAACTGTAGCTTCGTTTATCTTTCTGCTAGAGGATCTGGTGGCCACAACAACTTATGCACATTTTCAAAGATAAATCATGGACATATTTAATAAAGATTACTTCTCTTTTCTTATTACTATCATTTTGCTTACAATGGAGCACGCAGTAACTACCTTCCTTGCCTTTCTTGAGATTCTCCTTTGGCTGCTTACACAGGAAACCAAGGCGGGGAGTGCCACGGGTGATCTCATGCTGGCATGACGTCAAGAACCCTTGACGTCAGAAGGCGGTTGCCACGGACACCGTTCGCCACCGACGGCAGAGTCGTGAAACCCCATCACTACCACACTCGTCTCCGTTTCGGCCTCTGCAGGGTGTAAGCTGCTAAAGAAGCTTCAACCTTAAGGGGGCCTCAGGGAGAGAGTTGTGCTGCTGCCGCCGAGAGCTCCACCTCCGTGGCTCTGGGTCCGGGGCCCCGGCCTGTGGCGGCGAGCGGCGGCCGCTGGAGACGAGCGGCGGCTGCAGGCGGCCCGCCCGGGTCTATCTCGCTCCGTGCAGGGCCGGGAGAGGGATCCGCCATATTGGAGCCGGGGCCGGAGGTGCCTTGGAGCCGCGGCGCGAGGCTGGTGGAGGTGGCGGCCCTGGTCTGGATCGGGGAGGAGTCGGCTCTGCCCTGGCCCGCAAGGCTGGGGAGCTAATGAGGCGCTTCGGCTAGTCTCCTCCCCGCCCACTCCCTCCACTTTCTGCCGCCGGGACCCGGCTGGGAGCCGGCTGTGGCAGTGGCAGTGGCAGTGGCAGCGGCAGGATGTTCTCCAAGAAGCCGCACGGGGACGTGAAGAAGTCCACCCAGAAGGTGCTGGACACCAAGAAGGACGCACTGACTCGCCTCAAGCACCTGCGCATCGTCATCGGTGAGGAGCAAGGGGTGGCAGCGCCGAGGCCTGGGTTGCCTGGCCTTCCCTTTCCTGGGAGCCCCTGCGGACTCTCCCTCGGGACCTGGCGCGGTGCAGGAGAGGGCAAATCGTAGCCTCTGCGGAGACGCGGGAGGGTGAATAATTCGGAGAAGCGAAAACTTGGCAGTTGGCAGCACTAATTACGGTTAACGCAGGAATATCTAATTTTGAGTTAATAGTCTGAATTCATTTTTTAAAATTGGTATTACTGTAAAAACTTAGATCTTTAAGACTTTGCGGGGAGACCTGGCATTGTGGATAATGGTGTTTATAGGATATGTTTGCCAGATGACTACTGCCAACCCCACCCAAGTAAAAAGAAAAATAAAATCCTTTCTCAGACAATATAAACCTTAATCTTTCAAGTTTCTTGGCAGATGAAGACAAGGAGGAAGCAGTCACACCTCTTTGGGAAGTGGGTGGTTCCCAAAAAGCTGTGGGAAGGAGCCCCGCCCTTTTGTTAATGCACCTTGTTCATCACTAGTCATTTAGAGGGAGAACTATTATAGGTAGTTTATCTCATCCTTTGCTTCTCGAGAATTGTATATAATTCTATTTTTATTTAATTAAAAAAAAATTTTTTGTACCGTCGTCTGCCCTTAAGTTCTGTTTTGCTGGTAGACCAAACAGTGCTCTAAGTTTTGAATATAATGTTAATCGACTCTTTTGAATACTTAGTCATTTGGTAGGCTGGTAAGGGTTGTTATAATACTTACGGAACTTCTGGTCCAATAAATGGATTTTTTAGATGAAGACATTTGAGATGAAAAGGAAAGTTTTTGCCTGTGTTGATACGTAGAGTTAATGGTAGAACTGGCTGAAGAAGATGCATTCATCCAGATGCCTGAATCCTAGTTCAGAGTTTATCTCGAGCTGTCTTCCTGATGCGTATTTGTTTTGGAAAGTGATGTTTATTTAGTGAAAAAAGTAAGTCCCTTATTTGAGGTACATGTTTCTCTAGTCTACTGTTTACTCATACCACCAGGATACCACCAATATTACCCATTTCTATGATGCTTTACTGTTTACAGTGATTTCACGTAAATTATGATAATCCTTGCAGTAACTCTATAGGTAGGTATTATTATTCTCCATTTTTTACAAACAAAAAAGCTGAAGTTTGGAAACATCAAGTAGTCAGCCAGCTACTAGGAGGCTGAGTCAGAACTGGAACCCAGATTTGTGTCTCTAGTTTGTTTTTTTTACTGTTTCTACATTTATGACAGCTAATCTTTGTCACAAGTAAATTGTATTTATTCCAGTGGAGTAGTAAGAAAGCAGTTAATCCAGTTTAGAGCTATAAAAAGCTCAGTTTTCAAGAAAATATAAAGCTTCTAAATATAGTGGAGATTGTGATCTTTTTGTTTTCATTCTACTTGAGAATTAAGCCATTGAAATAAAGATTTAGCTGAGAATAGGACACAGAAAGTTAATATGTGAATGCAGGAGAGGGACCACAGGTAATGGCAATTTGAAATTGAACACTTAATGGAGCTTGACACCTACTTGGGATAAGCTGTAGGTTAGGCACAGCTATAAAGTTGAGTTCCAATAAAGTATTGAGATTTCCTAAATTAAGGGCTATACTTTATTTATAGAATGGTTAAGGAATTATTTATGTATACTTTTTTGCCATAGAGTTTTTTTCCGTCTGGGAGACATGGAAAATTAAAAGATAAATTAAGAGAGAGGTCACACATACAAGGTATTTTGTAGGACTTAGCTTGCTTGGTTTGAAAATAAAACAAGTCTTTTATTGTTGTCGTTATTTTGTTTCAAATACACTTAATGTAATTTCTAAGAAAACGAATGAGACAAAGTAGAATGACAAAAACTAGTGTCTTTTAGAGGTCTGCCAGTCAGGTATTTGATTTTGCAGATGGAAAAGCCAATTTCAGTCTTTTTTGGAAGAAGGTACAGGTTTTAAATAAGGTAAACACAATGAGGAAACTAGTTTGCAGAGTAATTGAGTATTGCCAGTTACACAAGCTTTTGATTTTTGTTTGGTCCCATAGTTCATATGGGACCAAACAGAACTGCCATTCACTCAGGGTACTTACAGGAGGATTCAGTGCATCCATATGTATGAGAACATAATCATAATTTAAATATCCGCTGTAAACTTTTTTCCTGGCATGTGTTCCCACTGTAGGACAATCCAAGTTAAATTTATAGAACTTGACTCTGAGGATTTAGATTTAAATCTGGTATGTTTATTGATATTATTACATACTTGATTTGTAGAAACTAAAGTCAGGGTTTTCTTAAAACAGAAAAAAAAGCCTTGTCTGGTTTCTAAAGCTGTTGTCCTTTCTACCTACCCCCTCTCACCCATTTTACAAGTAATGGTAATGATACTATAAATTAGCACATGTAAATTGGCTAACATAATGTTTGGCATGTAGTGGGTATTGACTAAATGTTAGTTTTGTTTTACTTTAAAGCTAACAGTTCTGTCCTCTTGATGTAAAAATAAAAAGATAAGTGCTTATTTAGCTAAAAATATATTATTTATTGTTAAATAATTCTGACAGCTTTATTGAGGTATAATTGGCACATAGTCAATTCCACATATTTAAAGTACATAATTGAATAATTTTTACATATGTATATCTCACGAAACCATCATAACAAAGATTTAAAATATCCAATATATAGATAGTGACAATCAGGATAATATATGTATAATCAGCTGGGTGCCGTAGCTCACGCCTGTAATCCCAGTACTTTGGGAGGCTGAGGTGGGCGGATCACGACGTCAGGAATTCAAGACCAGCCTGGCCAACACACTGAAACCCCGTCTCTATTAAAAATCAGGCATAGTGGCACACACCTGTAGTCCCAGCTACTTGGGAGGCTGAGGCAGGAGAATTGCGTGAACACCAGAGGCGGAGGTTGTGGTGAGTCAAGATCACGCTACTGCACTCCAGCCTGGGCAACAGAGCGAGACTCCGTCTCAGGAAAAAAAAAAAAAAGAAAAAAAATATGTGCGCGTACATATATATATATATATATATGTGTGTAAGTATGTATAACCTCCCAAAGTTTTCTCATGCCCCTTTGTAATATCTTTCTCCCATCCCAGTTGCACTCTCCCACCTTTGCTGAGCAACCAGTAAACTGCTGTCACCCTAGATTAGTTTGCATTATCTAGGGTTTTATATAAATGGGATTATACAGTATATAAATGGAATTATCCTGTATGGTCATTTTATGTTTGATTTCTTCTGGTTTTTTTTTGAGATGGAGTCTCACTCTGTCACCCAGGCGTGATCTTGGCTCACTGCAACCACTGCCTCAGCCTCTTGAGTAGCTGGGATTACAGGCGCCGCGCCACCATGCCAGGCTAATTTTTTTTTTTTTTTTTTTTTTTTGTATTTTAGTAGAGACGGGGTTTCACTGTGTTGCCCAGGCTGGTTTTGAACTCCTGAGCTCAGGCAGTCCACCTGCCTCAGCCTCCCAAAGTGCTGGGATTACAGGCATGAGCCACTGCGCCCGGTCTTTTTTTTTTTTTTATTTCTAGTAGAGATAGGGTTTCACCATGTTGGTCAGGCTGGTCTTGAACTCCTGACCTCATGATCCGCCTGCCTCAGCCTCCCAAAGTGCTGGGATTATAGGTGTGAGCCATCGCGCCTGCCATTATTCACAGTTTTTAAATCCATTCACCTGTTGATGGAAATATGGGTTGTTCTTGGCTGTTACAAATAAAGCTGCTGTGAAAGACCTATGCTTTATTTCTCTTGGATAAATACCTAGGATGGAAATGTCCGGATCATATGGCAGTTGTACATTTAGCTTTGTAAGAGATGGTCAAATTGTTTTTCACCATTTTACATACTCACCAGCAGTGATGAGAGTTCCAGTTCCTACACATATGCACCACCAGCACCAATCAGTATGGCCAGTCTTAATTTCAGCCACTCAGCCACTCTTAAGTGTGTACTAGTTATAATTAGTAGTTCCTTGATACCAAATCTCCTTTTTTTTTTTTTGAGATGGAGTCTTGCCCTGTCTCCCAAGCTGGAGTGCAGTGTGCAGTGGCGAGATCTCAGCTCACCTCACCCTCCACCTCCTGGGTTCAAGCAATTCTCCTGCCTCAGCCTCCAAGTAGCTGGGATTACAGGTGGGTACCACCATGCCTGGCTAATTTTTGTACTTTTAGTAGAGATGGGGTTTTGCCGTGTTGGCCAGGCTGGTCTTGAAATCCTGAACTCAGGTGATCGGCCCACCTTGGCCTCCCAAAATGTTGGGATTACAGGCGGGCGTGAGCCACTGTGCCAGGCCTCAGATATCTTTTTATTGTACTTGTTTGCCGTTGTATAACTTCTTTGATGAGTTTGTGTTTAAATCTTTTACATGTTTTTTAATTAAGTTTTTTGCTTTCTTAATTCAGTTTTGAAAGTTCTTTAGGCCAGGTGCAGTGACTCATGCCTGTAATCTCTGCACTTTGGAAGGCCGAGGCAGGTGGCTCACTTGAGGTCAGGAGTTCGAGACCAGCCCAGCCAACATGGTGAAACCCCGTCTCTACTAAAAATAACCAGGTGTGGTAGCACACGCCTGTAATCCAGCTATTCAAGAGGCTGAGACGGCAGAATTGCTTGAACCTGGGAGGTGGAAGTTTGCAGTGAGCCGAGATTGTGCAACTGCACCCCAGCCTGGGTGACAGAGTGAGACTCTCAAAAAAGGAAAAAGAAAGTTCTTTATATTCTGGATACAGATTTATCAGACACATGATTTGCAAAGTTTTTTTTCCCAGTCTTTGGAGTGTCTCTTCATTCTCTTAAAGTTTTCTTTGAAGAAGTTTCTTTGAAGAAGCAGAAATGCTTAATTTTTACTGTCTATATGTCAATTTTTTCTTTATGGTTTTTGCTTTTTGATTTTGTATCTAAAATCTTTGCCTAACCCATGCTCACAAAGATTTTCTTCTTGCTTTTTTCTAGAAGTTTTACAGTTTTAGAATCTATTTTGCTCTGTGATTCATCTTGAGTTTTAAGCTATGGTATGAGGTGGCTTGAAGTTTATGTTTTTGCATTTGGATATCCAGTTGTTGCAGCTCTGTTTGTTGAAAAAGACTATCTTTACTGAATTGCCTTTGTACTTTTGCCAAAACTTAGTTTTCCAGAAATATGTGTGGGCCTATTTCTGGACTCTATTTTGTTCCAGTGATCTGTTTATCTTCGTTGGTGCCAGTACCACAGTGTTTGATTACTGTAACTTTATAATAAATCTTGAAATCAAGTAGTGTTGTCCCTCCCACTTTGTTCTTCCTTTTCAAAGTTTCTTTTTTTCCCCAAATGCCAGGTCCTTTACATTTCCATATGAACTTTAAAATTTGTTGAGCTTGGTGTGGTGGCTCACACATGTAATCCTAGCACTTTGGGAGGCTGAGGTGGGCAGATTGCTTGAGCCTAGGAGTTTGAGACCAGCTTGAGCTTGGACAACGTGCTGAAACCCCATCTCTCCAAAAAGGAAAAAGAAAAAGAAAAAAAGCTGAGCTTGGTAGTGTGTGCCTGGGATCCCAGCCACCTGGGAGGCTGAGGTGAGAGGATCACATGTGCCTGGAAGGTCGAGACTGCAATGAGCCGTGATGGCACCACTGCACTCCAGCCTGGGTGACACAGTGACTGACACTCTGTCTTTTTTTTTTTTTTTAAAAGGTGGTCAATTTCTTAAAAACCCACCACCACCACCACCAAAAAACCTATTGGGATTTTGATTGGGATTATGTTGAATCTGTAGATCAGTTTGGGAAAATTGACAATATTGAATACACTGATTCATGAACAAGGCGTTTCTCCACCTACTTAAGACTTCTTTAATTTCTCTCAGCAGTGTTTTGTAGTTCAGTGTGCAGGTCTTACACATCTTTTGTCAGACTTATCCCTAAATATTTTCTACTTTGATCTTTTATAAATGTTACCTTTATATCTATTTCTGATTGGATCTCATATCGGGAAATACCATTGATTTGTGTATATTGAGCTTATGTCCTACAAACCTGCTGAACTGACTTAGTTCTGTTATTTATTTATTTTTTTGAGACAGAGTCTCACTCTGTCGCCCAGGCTGGAGTGCAGTGGCATGATCTTGGCTCACTGCAACCTCCGCCTCCCAGGTTCAAGCAATTCTCCTGCCTCAGCCTACTGAGTGGTTGGGATTATAGGCACGCACCACGAAGGCTGGCTGATTTTTGTATTTGTACTAGAGACGGGGTTTCACCATGTTGGTAAGGCTGGTCTTGAACTCCTGACCTCGTGATCCACCTGCCTCGGTCTCCCAAAGTCCTGGGATTACAGGTGTGAGCTACAGTGCCCAGCAAGTTCTGTTAGTTTTTTGTAGATTCTTTTGGATATTTTTCATAGAGAATCAGTCTACAAATATAGTTTTACTTCTTCCTTTCCAATCTGGATGCCTTTTGTTTTTTTTTTCTTGCCTTACTGAAGTGACTAGAACCTCCAGTATGACATAGACTAGAAGTAATGAGAGTGGGCAGTCTCATCTTGTTCTTGATGTTAGGGGTAAAGCAATCGATTGATTTTTTTCACTGTATAGTATGATACTAACTGTAGGTTTTTTGTAGATGCCCTTTATCAGGTTTAGAGAGTTTCATTCTATTCCTGGTTGGCTGAGGGTTTCCCAGGAATAGAATTCCCAGGAATCTAACATCAGGAATGGATGTTGGACTTATTGAATGCTTTTCTGTTTCTGTTGATATAAACAGAAGATTTCATCTAAGTTGTCAAATTTATAGGTATAAATTATTCATTATACTCTCTTATTATCCTTTTAATATTATAGGATTCATGTCCGAGCGTAGTGGCTCATGCCTGTAATCCCAGCACTTGGGAGGGCAAGGCGGGTGGATCACTTGAGGTCAGGAGTTGGAGACCAGCCTGACCAACATGCTGAAATCCTGTCTGAACTAAAAATACTAAAGTAGCCGGACCTTGTGGCTCATGCTTGTAGTCCCAGCTACTAGGGAGGCTGAGGCAGGAGAATCACTTGAACCCAGGAGGCAGAGGTTGCAGTAAGCTGAGATTATGCCACTGTACTCCAGCCTGGGCAACAGAGCGGGACTCTCAAATGTGTGTGTGTATGTATATATCTAGTAGGACCCATGGTAATGTTATCTTTCTCATTTCTTGTCTGATAATTTGTCTTTCTTTTCCTGATCAGCCTGACTAGAGTCTTACCACTTTTATTGATCTTCTAAAGAACCATCTTTTGGTTTTATTGATTTTTCTGTGTGTGTGTGTGTGTGTGTTTAGGTTCCTTGATATCTGCTTTGGTTTTTGCTATTTTCTTTTTTATTTTTGTAGGTGGGAGGTAGGAGACAGAGTTTCGCTCTTGTCACCCAGGCTGGAGTACAGTGGCACAATCTTGCCTCACTGCAACCTCTGCCTCCCGGGTTCAAGCGATTCTCTGCCTCAGCCTTCCAAGTAGCTAGGACTACAGGCGTGCGCCACCCCGCCTGGCTCATTTTTGTATTTTTAGTAGAGTCGAGGTTTTACCATGCTGGCCAGGCTGGTCTCAAACTCCTGACCTCAAGTGATCCACATGCCTCGGCCTCCCAAAATGCCGGGATTACAGGCATGAGTTACCATGCCCAGCAGTCTTTGTTATTTTCTTTCTTCTGCTTAGTTTAGTTTAATTTGCTCTTTTTGTAGTTTCATAAATGGTAAACTGTGGTTATTGATTTGAAACTGTTCTTCTTTCTACTATAGGCATTTAGTGATAAAAATTTTCCCCTAACTGGCATCTCACAACTTAGGATATTTTGTATTTTCATTTTCATTTATTTCCAAAATACTTTCTAACTTTCCTTTTGAGTTTTTTAATCCATGGGTTATATACAAGTCTGTTCTTTAACTTCAAATATTTGTAGATTATTCAGATACCTTTTGGTTATTGATTTCAAATTCAATTCCAATGTAGTTAGAAAACATTATTTTTTGTGACCCGAATTATTTAAAAGTTAATGAAATTTGTTTGATGGTCCAGAGATGTTTTAACTTGATAAATTTCCTTTATGCACTTGAAAGGAATATATATTCTGCTCTTGGTGGGTTAAGTGTTTGAAAAATGTCAATTAGGACGAGTTGCTTGTTAGTGTTGTTCAAGTCTTCTCTGTCCTTAATGAATTTCTGTCTGGTTGTTTTCATCAAGTATTCAGAGAAGAGTGTTGAAGTTTCTCACTGTAATTGTGGGTTTTGTCTATTTTCTTTTGAACTTCTATCAGTATTTGCTTCATATATTTTGAAGCTCTGTCATTGGTTGTCTAAACCTTTAGGATTATTTCTTTTTGATGAATTGACTCCTTTATCATTTTGAAATGATACCTTTCTCCCTGGTAATAATCTTTGCTTTGGAATCTACTTTGATATTAATATAGCCATTGCCACTTTCATTTGATTAGTGTTAGCAGGATATATATATTACCATCTTTTAAATCTACTTGTGTTTTTATATTTGAAGTGGGTTTATATTGTTGGCAGCATATGGTTGGGTCTTTTTTTTATCTAACCTAATTATGCCTTTTAATCGAGATGTTTGGATAGTTACATTTAACATGATTGTTGATATGGTTAGGTTTGAGTTTGTCATCTTTCTGTTGGTTTTCTGTTTGACCTGTCTGTTCCTTAGTTCCCTTTTTTCTCCCTTCTTTTGAATTAGTTGAGCAAATTTTATGATTCTTTTCCCTTGATTTATTATTTCAGTGATTGCTTTATGATTTATAGTGTACATCTATTTTTGTTTTGTTTTGTTTCCCAAGACTGAGTCTCACTCTGTCACCCAGGCTGGAGTGCAGTGTGCAATCTTGGCTCACTGCAACCTCCGCCTCCCAGGTTCGAGTGATTCTCCTGCCTCAGCTTCCCAAGTAACTGGGATTATAGGCACGCATCACCATGCCCGGCTTATTTTTGTATTTTTAGTAGAAATGGGGTTTCCCCATGTTGGCCAGGCTGGTCTCGAACTTCTGACCTCAGGTAATCTGCCCTCCTCAGCCTCCTGAAGTGCTGGAATTACATGTGAGCCACCGTGCTCAGCTTATGGTATACATCTTTAACTTGCCAGAGTATACACCTTTAAGTGATATTATACCACTTCCCATGTAGTATAAGAACCTTATAAGAATCTAATTCCATTTCTCCACCCAACTTTTATGCTTTTGTTGTCATATATTTTACTTATCCTGTTATCAGCCATACACTATATTATTTTGTTTAAACAAGCAGTGATCTTTTAAAGATTTTTAAATAATAAAAAGTCTCATATTTACCCATGTAGTACCATTTCCAGTGCTCTTCATTTCTTTGCATACTTTTTTTTTTTTTTTTTTTTGAGACAGAGCCTTGCTCTGTCGCCCAGTCTGGAGTGCAATGGTACAATCTTGGCTCACTACTGCCTCCACCTCCTGAGTTCAAGCGATTCTTGTGCCTCAGCCTGCAAAATAGCTGGGATTACAGGCATGTGCCACTACACCTGGCTAATTTCTTTTTTTTTTTTGTATTTTTAGTAGAGATGAAGTTTGCTGTGTTGGCGAGACTGGTTTCGAACTCGTGACCCCAAGTGATCGCCTGCCTGGGCCTCCCAAAGTGCTGGGATTACGGGCATAAGCCACCATGCCCAGCCGATATTTCTATTCAGTATAATTTTGTTTCTGTGTGAAGGACTGCCTTTAACATTTTTTTCTGTGATGATAATCTGCTGGTAATAGATTCTTAAAAAAATTTTTTTGGATACATAATTTGTACGTATTTATGGGATACATGTGACATTTTGATACATGCATACAATATATCGTGCTTGAATCCAGGTATTTAGGATATTCACCACCTTGAACATTTATTATTTATTTGTGCTGGAAACATTTCAAGTCTTCTCTTACAGGCTGGGCATGGTAGATAATGCCTGGAATTCCAGCACTTTGGGAGATCAAGGCAGGAGAATTGCTTGAGCCCAGGAGTTTGAGACCAGCCTGGACAACAATGCAAGATCCTGTCTCTACAGTAAATTTAAAAAATTAGCCAGGTATTGTGGCATGCACTTGTGGTCCCAGTGTTTCAGGAAGCTGAGATGATGGGATTGCTTGAGTCCAGGAGATTGAGGCTGCCTACAGTCAGCTTTGTTCATGCCCCTTCACACTAGCCTGGGCGACAGTCCAAGACCCTGTTTCAGAGGGAAAAAAAAAAAGCCGAGCGTGTTGGCTCACACCTGTAATCCCAGCACTTTGGGAGGCTGAGGCTGGTGGATTGCCTGAGCCCAGGAGTTCAAGACCATCCTGGGCAACAAGGCAAAACCCTACCTCTACAAAAAGTACAAAAATTACACAGATGTGGTGGCAGCCACCTGTGATCCCAGCTACTTGAGAGGCTGAGGTAGGAGGATTGCTTGAGCCCAGGAGGTCGAGGCTGCAGTGAGCCGTGATCATGCCAGTGCACTCTAGCCTGGATGACAGAGCAAGACCCTGTCTCCAAAAAAAAAAGTCTCTCCTAGCTTTTTTTAAATTTTTTTTGAGACGTAGTTTTGCTCTTGTTGCCCAGGCTAGAGTGCAGTGATGCGATCTCAGCTCACTGCAACCTCCGCATCCTGGGTTCAAGCAATTCTCCTGCCTCAGCCTCCCAAGTAGCTGGGATTACAGGCATGTGCCATCACACCCAGCTACTTTTGTATTTTTAGTAGACACAGGGTTTCTCCATGTTGGTAAGCTGGTCTCGAACTCCCAACCTCAGGTGATCCCGCCCTCCTTGGCCTCCCAAAGTGCTGGGATTACAGGCGTGAGCCACCGCGCCCGGCCTCTTCTAGCTATTTTGAGATATACAATATATTGTTAACTATATAGTCACCCTACCATGTTATCAAATGACAGAATTTATTCCTTCTAACTAACTGTATGTTTATATGCATTAGCCAACCTTTCTTTATTCCCCCTCCTCTGTATGTGATGGATTCTTTATGCTTTTGTTTGTCTGAAAAAGTCTTTACTTTGGCATCTTTTTTTTTCTTTTTTTGAGTCGGAGTCTCGCTCTTTCACCAGGCTGGAGTGAGTAGCATGATCTCAGCCCACTGCAACCTCTGCTTCCTGGGTTCGAGTGATTCTCCTGCTTCAGCCTCCTGAGTAGCTGGGACTACAGGCGCACACCACCACGCCCAGCTATTTTTTGTATTTTTAGTGGAGATGGGGTTTCACCATTTTGGCCAGAATGATTTTGATCTCTTGGCCTTGTGATCCTCCCGCCTCAGCCTCCCAAAGTGCTGGGTTTACAGGCGTGAGCCACTGCGCCCGCCCTTGGCTTCTTTTTTAAAGATACTTTTGGGAGGCCGAGGTGGGTGGATCACGAGGTCAGGAGATCGAGACCATCCTGGCTAACACGGTGAAACCCCATCTCTAGTAAAGATACACAAAATTAGCCGAGTGTGGTGGCAGGTGCCTGTAGTCCTAGCTACTGGGGGGGCTGAGGCAGGAGTATTGCTTTAACCCGGGAGGCAGAGGTTGCAGAGAGCCAAGGTCTGAGATCGCGCCACTGCACTCCAGCCTAGGCGACAGAGCGAGACTCCATCTCAAAAAAAAAAAAGATACTTTTGTTCTCTTTAGAATTCTAGGTTGATGGCTTTTTTCCCTTTGTTCTTTAAAGATTTTACTCCACTGTCTTCTCGTTTGTATTGTTTCTGATAAGAAGTCTGCTATTATCTGTATCTTACTTTTTATGGAAGATGTCATTTTCTTTTCTGGGTGCTTTTAAGACCTCTTCATCACTGATATTGAGGAATTTGATTATCATGAACCTTGGTTAGTTTTTTTCATATTTCTTGGCTTAAGGTTCATTGAGCTTCTTGGATTTGTGGGTTTATAGTTTTCATCAAACTTGGAAAAATTTTGGTCATTATTTTTCACTTCTTTCTCCCCCTTTATGTTTAGAACTCTATTTACTACCGTATTAGGGAATATTAATATTAGATTATTAAGAAGTATTATTGGTATATTGGAAAGTCTCATAGTTTACTGATTTTTTTTCATGTTTTGGATTTTTTTCCTCTGTGTGTTTCATCTTGGATAGTTTCTATTGCTATGTCTTCAAGTTCACTAATCTTTTCTTCTGCCATTCTGTCTAGTTGATTTTTTATCTCAGAAATTGTAGTTTTTATCTAGTTCATCTTGGGCCTTGTTTTATATCATCTATATGTCTTCTTAACTTTTTGAACATATTGAATACAGTTAATATACTTCTCTACTAATTGTGACATCTCTTTCAATTCTAGAATTTCAGTTTATTATCCTCCTTCCTTATCCTGGTTTGTTTTCCTGATTCTTTGTGTACCTGGTAACTTTTGGCTATCTGATATTCTGAATTTTACTTTCTTATATTTTGGACCCACCCAGCAAATCATAAAAGCAATATATTTTGGGTATTTTTCTATTTCTATAAATTCTTTTTTTGTTTCGTTTTGCTTTTGGAGACAGGATCTCAGTCTGTCACGACCTCCTGGGCTCAAACGATCCTCCTACCTCAGTCTCCCGAGTAGCTGGGGACTACAGGTGTGTGCCACCACACCCAGCTAATTTTTTTTTTTTTTTTTTTTTTGTAGAGAAATAGGGTTTTGCCATGTTGCCCAGGCTGGCCTCAAGCTCCTGGGCTCAAGTGATCTGCCCACCTTGGCCTCCCAAAGCGCTGGGATTACAGGTGTGAGCCACCGTGTGCGGTGGCTATAAATTCTTGAGCTTTTTTCCGGGATACAGTTAAGTTATTTGAAAACAGTTTTATTATTTTGGGTCTTGCTTTTATGATTTGTTGGGTGGGTCCATTTTGGGTTAATTATTGTCTAGTATAAGGCAATACCTTCCTCAGTATTTGACCCAATGCCCCACAAATTATGAGATTTTATTTTTATAGTCCAGCTTTTGGGAACAAGCACTGTTCCCAGTCCTGTGTGAGCACCTGGTACTGCTCCCTCCAATACTTCAGCATGGTTCTTCTGTCTTGAGTAGTTTCCTCATAAGTATACTATCATCATACTTAAAGGGGACTCTCTATAGTCTCCTGGATTCTCTCTGTGTGTAGCTGTCTCCTCCTTGGTGCTGTGTTCTGTGAACTCTGATTGCCTTGGTCTTCCTGGGTGCTCGGCTTCACTTTCTTAATTCATGGAATTTGCTGTGTCCACCTGGATTTGCTTTCCTCTCGCCTTGACTTAGAAGCTGTCCTAAGGCAGTAAGCTGGAGTGGTCATAGGGCATACCTTGTTTGTTTGCTGTCTTTCAGGAATCACTTTCCTCACCTGATGTCTATACATGCTGAAACAATTAAAATAACACACACGGAAAAAGCAACAGTTTTCAAGACACTGGACATCAGTTGCTGATAATAAGAGGTTCTCTTAAATAAAGGAGACTGAACATTGGCTTTATACCAAACAACTTTGTCCCCATTTTTTACTTTTTTATATTTAGAGAAGGAATTTGTTGTCATAAATTGATTAGTGAAAAATGTTTGTCTTTCTCTAAGCTTGAATGTATTTATGGGTTCACAAAGAAATATCTTTTTGAGTAAAATATCTTTACTTAGAAAGTATTCAGTAGGTATAAATGGTAATACATAAATATAAATTGTATATGTTTATTAAATAAATGACTTAAAAATAGTATGGATTGGCTGGGTGTGATGGCTCATGCCTGTAATCCCAGCACTTTGGGAGGCTGAGGTGGGCAGATCACGAGGTCAGGAGATCGAGACCATCCTGGCTAATACGGTGAAACCCCTTCTCTACTAAAAATACAAAAAAATTAGCCGGGCATGGTGGCAGGCGCCTGTAGTTCCAGCTACTCGGGAGGCTGAGGCAGGAGAATCCGGGAGGCGGAGCTTGCAGTGAGCCCACATGGCGCCACTGCACTCCAGCCTGGGTAATAGAGTGAGACTCTGTCTCAAAACAAAACAAAAACAAACAAACAAACAAAATAGTATGGATTATCAGATTTGGCTGAAAATCTAAGAATGTGTGAACTGTAACCTGCCTATAAAAATAAACCAACTAACTATATGTGTGTGTGTGTGCACACATATATTCAGATGTATATAAAATAAATTTATATAGAGATGGGGATTTCCCTGTGTTGCTCTGGCTGGTCTTGAACTCCTGAGCTCAAGTTATCTGACCGCCTCGACCTCCCAAAGTGCTGGGATTATAGGCGTGAGCCACTGTGCCCAGTCAAACTTGATTATTTTTAAAGAGTTTGATGTATAGTGTTAGTAAGTAATCCTGTATGCATGACATTAGATGCTTTAACATTCTTTAATTTGTATATAATGTAATATATGTTCTTTAATTTGAATCTGTCTGATTTGAAAAATGAATTTGACCTCATTGAACTACTTTATGTATTTATGAAGAATTGATTTACTTTGCAGATTATTGACATAAATAGTGTTACTGATTGACCTTAATAGAACAAGCTTTTTCAAATATTGTAAATTGTCATTGTATTAACATTTTATTTATTAAGGATTTTATTGCATCTGAAGGATTTTACGTGGCTTATAGGATTGAATAAAATGTGGAATAGAACAATTAATGATAAAACAAGCAACAACTGAATAGCCATCACTTAAAGGAAACATCAGTTTTCAGAGATGAGCTGATTACAGCAATAAGGCATTGAATTTTGTTCTTAGATTTCCTGGTACCTAGGGTGGAAAGAGAAATGTGTTGGGTTACAAGCTTTCAGTATCTTAGAAAAGAAAGCATCCATTTGTTGTTATTGTTTTTGGTTAAAACTTTTTTTAATTCTAAATTTATTCACTGTGTGTGTATGTGTGTGTGTGTGTGTGTGTGTGTGTGAGATCTAATGTCTCTTCTCACTGAAGGGTACACATCATAGAACTAGACCTTGGAGAAAATAGCAGAATAGGTGATTAATACGTCTACTTTAATAAATAGCATCACCATCCTCTCGTCATAGGTTACTAAGACAAGAAACTTTCATCTTTAACAATGCGGTAGAAAAAGATAAATAATTTATGTTGAGACTCCAGCTGGAGTTTGAAATGTCTGTGGGACAACTTCACATCTCCCAGCCCACTCCTGTTCTTTTCTGGCTTTATAATAATATTTGAATCTGTTCCTTTTCTCTCTGTTCTTCCATCATTTCTTTAGTTTAAATTTTTATTGTTTCTTGCTTGAACTTTTGCAGCAACTTACTAGTTGATCTCTCTATGCAGGTCTTTTTTTTTTTTTCGTCTTGAATCTCTTACATGGTCCTGTCACAATCTGTCTTCTTTTCTTTTCTTTTCTTTTCTTTTCTTTTCTTTTTCTTTCTTTTCTTTTGTTTTCTTTCTTTCTTTCTTTTTTTTTTTTTTGAGACAGGGTCTCACTCTGTTGCCCAGGCTGGAGTGCAGGGGCATGGACTCACTGCAACCTCTACTTCCCAGGTTCAAGCGATTCTCATGTCTCAGCCTCCTGAGTAGCTGGGATTACAGGCATGCACCGCCATGCCCTGCTAGCTTTTGTATTTTTAATAGAGATGGGGTTTCACCATGTTGGCCAGGCTGGTTTTGAACTCTGCGCCTCAAGCAATCCACCCGCCCTGGCCTCCCCAAGTGCTAGAATTGCAGGTGTGAGCCACCATACCCAACCAGGTCCTGTAGCAATCTTTCTAAAGCACATTAAGAGCATGTCACTAGCCGGGCATGGTGGTTCACACCTATGATCCCAGTACTTTGAGAGGCCAAGGTGGGTGGATCACTTGACATCAGGAGTTCGAGACCAGCCTGGCCAACATGGTGAAAGCACGTCTCTACTTAAAATACAAAAAATAGCTGGGTGTGGTGGCAGGCACCTGTAATCCCAGCTACCTGGGAGACTGAGGCAGGAGAATCTCTTGAACCCAGGAAGCAGAGGTTGCAGTGAGCCGAAATCGTGCCACTGTACTCCAGTCTGAGCAACAGAGCAAGACTCTTTAAAAAAAAAACAAAAGAACACGTCACTAACTGCTCTAAAACTCTCCATGGCTTCACGTTGCCTACGTAATACAGTACAAAATCCTTGGCCAGTATTTAAGACAATCTATTATCTGATCCTAGCCTACCTTTTCAGCTAAGTGTTGAAGTACTTGAATTATATAAAAAACAAAGCAGCATAATAACATTCTTCAAGATGTTTCTTATAGAAATGATTTTTAGGTGACACTGTTGCAAATGCATACTTCTTTTTTTTTTGAGACGGAGCCTCGCTCTGTTGCCCAGGCTGGAGTGCAGTGGCATGATATAGGCTCACTGCAAGCTCCACCTCCTGGGTTCACGCCATTCTCCTGCCTCAGCCTTCCGAGTAGCTGGGACTACAGGTACCCTCCACCACGCCCGGCTAATATTTTGTATTTTTAGTAGAGACGGGGTTTCACCGTGTTAGCCAGGATGGTCTCAATCTCCTCACCTTGTGATCTGCCCATCTCGGCCTCCCAAAGTGTTGGGATTACAGGTGTGAGCCACCGCGCCTGGCCCATACTTTTTTTTTTTTTTTTGAGACGGAGTTTCGCTCTTGTCTCCCAGGCTAGAGTGCAATAGCACAACCTCAGCTCACTGCAACCTCCGCCTCCCAGGTTCAAGCGATTCTCCTGCCTCTGCCTCCTGAGTAGCTGGGATTACAGGCCCCTGTAGCTGGGATTACAGGCCCCTGCCACCAATGCTCGGCTAATTTTTTTGTATTTTTAGTAGAGACAGGGTTTTGCCATGTTGGCCAGTCTGGTCTTGAACTTTTGACTTAAGGTGATCCACCCACCTCGGCCTCCCAAAGTGCTGGGATTATACTTTTTTAATGTAAATACTTTGCACGTTAAGTTGAAAGACATATGTTGCATATGCCCTTACCTGAATTCTAATTCTCCTCTGAAGATGCAGATCCCCTTGTATCCCTACTCTAATAAGTGATGGATTCTCCTATGCCTGAAGAAGTCAGACTTCCTACTATTGTAATATTGCTACTGTTATGCCTCTGTTGCTGCTATTATACTTCAGCACCCATCTGAAAATTCATCTTGCTTTGGGGTGCATGCGTCTTGAGCACACCATCTTTCAAACTTTGTCACTGCTCTTATTTCTCAACCTCCTGGGTCACTTCATTAAGTTTATCAAGGACTTTGATACCTGGCTTATCATCTTAAGACTGCTTCACCTCTTGCTACCATTTTAAGGTCTTTTAATAGATAATGAAACTGCTCTTTTAACTTCTCATGTTCACTGTATTTGATACACTTACATAACCACGCTACTATTCCATTTAAGCAATTACCCTTTTGCACACTTCTGTTACAAAAGTTTAACAAAAAGTTTCATATGAAAATGTACATGACCTGATTTTTACATCATAATAAAATTGGCCCTTTGGAGAGGGGACTTGAATTTCTCTGCTGAACAACCATTATTTATACTTGTTCCAAGGTTTCTTTTTTTTCTTTTTCTTTTTTCTTTTTTTTTTAAGACAGTGTCATCTTGTTGCCTAGGCTGGAGTGCAGTGTCATGATCTGGGCTCACTGCAACCTCTGCCTCCCCAGTTCAAGCAGTTCCCCCACTGCAGCCTTCTGAGTAGCTGGGATTACAGGCGCCCACTACCATGCCTGGCTAATTGTTGTAGTTTTAATAAAGATGGGGTTTCACCATGTTGGCCAGGCTGGTCTCGAACTCCCAACCTCAAGTAATCCGCCCTCCTCGGCCTCCCAAAGTGCTGAGATTAAAGGCGTGAACCACCACGCTTGGCCTGTTCCAAGGTTTCTAACACTCTGGTACTATTTCCTCATATTACCACCATTCCAGTATCATTGTTGCCCACTAGTTGCCATCTCCACATCTCTCTTGAGATTTATAAAGGAGTCAGATCCCCACAATATTCTTTGGACATGTCTGCCACAGTTTAACTTCAATTCTAACTTCTTTTTTTTGTTTTTGTTTTTTGTTTATTTTTTGAGACAAATCTCACTCCATCACCCAGGCTGGAGTGCAGTGGTGAGATCTCGGCTCACTGCAACCTCTGCCTCCTGGGTTCAAGCTATTCTTGTGCCTCAGCCTCTGGAGTAGCTGGGACCACAGGCGCATGCCACCATGCCAGCTAATTTGTGTATTTTTAGTAGAGACGGGGTTTATCATGTTGGCCAGGCTGATCTCAAACTCCAGCTTCAAGTGATCCACCTCCTTGGCCTCCCAAAGTGCTCGGATTACAGGCATGAGCCATTGCACCCGGTCAATTCTAGCTTCTTGTCTATACATTTTTTTTAACTCGGGAGGGTGAGCTTTGCTCGTGTTGACTACTTCATGGGCCCAGAGCTGCTGTGAAATGTAATTTGTGGCTTCACCCATGCTCCTGTGATAGCCCTGGTGTTTTGTGTTTGACCAGACTTTTCTTATGTAACCAAATCACCAAATCCTACCTTTAATGTTGATATTTTCTGGTGTTCTGTCCTCCAGCTCTCTTTTGTTCTAACTCTTTATATCAGTGGTCCCCAAACTTTTTGACACCAGGGACCAGTTTCATAGAAGACCGTCTTTCTACAGACAGTAGGGGTGAGGAATGGTTTCGGGATAAAACTGTTCCACCTCAGAAGATCATCAGGCATTAGTTTTTTTTGTTTTTTGGTTTTTTTTGTATGTTTTTTTTTTGAGACAGGGTCTTGCTCTGTCACCCAGGCTGTAGTGCAGTGGGACGATCTTGGCTCACTGCAACCTACACTCTCTGGGTTCAAGTAATTCTCCTGCCTCAGCCTCCCTAGTAGCTGGGGCAACAGGCGTGTGCCACCACCCTTGACTCTTTTTGTATTTTTAGTAGAAATGGAATTTCACCATGTTGCCCAGGGTGTTGTGGTCTTGAACTCCTGACCTCAAGTGATCCACCCACCTTGGCCTCCCAAAGTGCTGGGATTATAGTTCTGAGCCACTACCAATCAGGCATTAGATTCTTATAAGGAGGGTGCGTTCTAGATCCTTTACATGTACAGTCTGTGATGCCTGTGCCATAGCTAATGATATTTATGATACCAGACTGCCACTGCCTTCCCATCACCCTTATATCTGAAAGCTTCTACTCTTTAAAATCTCAGGGCAGAATCTATAGATAGCCTCTATGAAGTCTTCCCTATCATGTGGGTATAGGAGCTTTTTGTACACCATGCATCTTTCCCTCTAGTAATTTGATTTTTTTTATTATGACATATTTATTTATTTACATGTCTTTCTGAGGGCAGATGTGTGTCTTCATGTTCATATTCCTAGACTTAGCATAGTGCCTGGCATATAATCAGTGTTCAGTAAATATTATTTAGTTCATGATGAATATATTAGGTTGGAGGGGAGCAAAATTGCTGTTTTGTGAGCAACTCGTGAGCAAGCAACTGACAGTGGTAGAAAAGACATGTAAAGTCAGCATTCCTTGGGTTGTCTTAAGTATCGGTGCAAAGAAATGTGGTTCATAAACTAATGTCCATAATGTAATATAGAAAAACAAACAAATATATAAAACAGGACTTTAACTGAAAAATATTTATGACATTATGGCAGAGGTTATAAGATAATCTTCCTTGTTAAAAACTTTAGACAAATTAAAACAGAGTTTAATTGAACAAAGAATTTGTGAATTGGGCAGCTTCTCCACCCCTCACTATGTTGCCCAGGCTGGTCTTGAACTCCTGGCCTCAAGTAATCCTCCTGCCTTAGCCTCCTAAAGCACTAGGATTACAGGCATGAACCACTGTTTTTAAATAAAACTTTTGATTTTCGGTTTAACTGTATATAAAATAAAAATAATAATACCTCAAATATGAATGAAAAAATGAATTTGAACCACAGTTTACAGAAAAAGTTCAAACATCATTTGACTTTTCATAGGAACCTTAAGGAAATAAAATTGAATCAGGGATGTTGTGACTTGCTTAACGTTAAGAAGTAAAATTTGTTCTTAAAAAAACAAATTGAGGGCCGGGCGCGGTGGCTCACGCCTGTAATCCCAGCACTTTGGGAGGCCGAGGCGGGCGGATCACAAGGTCAGGAGATCGAGACCACGGTGAAACCCCGTCTCTACTAAAAATACAAAAAATTAGCCGGGCGCGGTCGCGGGCGCCTGTAGTCCCAGCTAGTCAGGAGGCTGAGGCGGGAGAATGGCGTGATCCCGGGAGGCGGAGCTTGTAGTGAGCCGAGATCGCGCCACTGCACTCCAGCCAGGGGGACAGAGCAAGACTCCGTCTCAAAAAAAAAAAAGAAAAAAAACCAAATTGAGTACCAGATGCAGTGGCTCAAACCTGTAATCCCAGCACTTTGGGAGGCTGAGGCAAGCAAATCACGAGGTCAGGAGTTTGAGACCAGGCTGGCCAACATGATGAAATCCCATTTCTACTAAAAATACAAAAAATTAGCTGGGCGTGGTGGTGGATGCCTGTAATCTCAGCTACCGAGGAGGCTGAGACAGGAGAATTGCTTGAATCCAGAAGGCTGAAGTTGCATTGAGCTGATATCGCACCACTGCACTCCAGCCCGGGCAACAGTGTGAGACTCCATCTCAAAAATAAATAAAATAAAATAAAATAAAATAAAATAAAATAAAATAAAATACTGAGTAGAAATCCCTGAATGATCTTGATGTGTTTTAAATTCTATACTTCTGTCTCAGTCTTTATTAGAAATGGGTACATTAGGGTCTGGGTGCAGTGACTCACACTTGTAATCCCAGCACTCTGGGAGGCCAAGGCAGGAGGATTGCTTGAGCCCAGGAGTTTGAGACCAGCCTGGGAGACATAATGAGACCCCCATCTCTACAACTCTTTTTTTTTAATTGGCTGGGTGTGGTGACATGTACCTGTTGTCCCAGCTACTTGGGAGACTGAGGCAGGAGAATCACGAGCCCAGGAGGTCAAGGCTGCAGCAAGACCCTGTCTCAAAAAAAAAAAAAAAGAAAAGAAAAGAAAAAAAGAAATGGGCAAATTAGAAAATTATTTAAGCTATGTGTTAGAAAACAAAGGAGAATTAAATGAATGAAAGGAAATAAAATTTCTTGTTGATATTTATTTCAAAAAATGCAAGGAAGTCACCTAGCAACGATTACTCTTTCCTTTTCCACCCAAACCTAAAATAGAATAACTAGGATAAGAGGTGTGTTTGTGTTACCAAAAATTTGTTATTTTTATATGTGAATTCTTTTAAGTTGGTAGCTTCAAGGTTCCCAGTCGTCTTCCCTTTTCCATCAATTGTTCTTAGGGATAAGCTACTTACTGTAAATACGCCATTTCTTATGAAATGTGTTTAATAAAAATAATTACCCGTTCTTGCTTGTCTCTTGTTCCTTGAAATGTGAAAATGATGGATCTGATCTGATCTCTATCTGATCTGATCTTCACAGATAGTTTGAGAACCATTTGAATGAATAGATACAGTACTTTGCTAAATTTTGGGTAACTGCAAAGGAGTAAAAGAGTTAATGGTATCGTAAAAGAGAATCATGTCAAATATGAAACATGTTATGAGTATAAAAGAGAAGAATCATATCTAAATGAGTGGCTCAGAGAAAGCTTCATGGGGCAGTGACATTTGATCTGTGCCTTGGAAGATGATGATTAGAATTTCAATAGATAGAAGTGAAGGAAGAGAGCCTTTTGTAGTTCATAAGCGTGATGATTGGGTTTTCACACTCATATATGAGATGTACCTCCCACAAACCTTTTTATGATGTTGGCACATTACTCATCTGATACGATTTTTTTTAAAAAAAGACATGAAGGAAAAGCAGTTAGGATAAGAGCACAGACATGAATGCAGGCAAGTGGAAGGCAGTGGTCCTTCTAGCTTTTAAAAATGAAGATATTAGACCTCAACCTTAAAATTTTGATTTAATAGCAAGGTAAATAGAAAAGAACTAGTGTTTGTGAGAGATACTGTGGAGAGATGCTTTATGGATTAGGTAACCAGATTTTTTTTTTTTTAAACAGAGTGCTGGAATGCAGTGGTGTGATCTCGGCTCACTGCAACCTCCACCTCCCGGGTTCATGCCGTTCTCCTGCCTCAGCCTCCCAAGTAGCTGGGACTACAGGCGCCCGCCAGCACGCCTGGCTAACTTTTTGTATTTTTTAGTAGAGACGGGGTTAGCCAGGATGGTCTCAATCTCCTGACCTCGTGACCTCGTGATCTGCCCACCTCAGCCTCCCAAAGTGGTGTGATTACAGGCCAGAGCCACTGTGCCCGGCTGGTAAACAGATTTTAATCAAGATTTCAGAAATGGAGATGATGCCACTTCTCTGACTGTATCACTCTACTTTTTAAAACCCTGTTTTACTGGCAAATTCATAACAGGAACATATTTCTTTATTTCTTACCTCCGGCTCCACTATCAAGTCTGTTCAGCCTACACACTGAAACTGTAGCGCCGGGCGCGGTGGCTCACGCCTGTAATCCCAGCACTTTGGGAGGCCGAGGCGGGCGGATCACAAGGTCAGGAGATCGAGACCACGGTGAAACCCCGTCTCTACTAAAAATACAAAAAATTAGCCCGGCGCGGTGGCGGGTGCCTATAGTCCCAGCTACTCAGGAGGCTGAGGCAGGAGAATGGCGTGAACCCGGTAGGCGGAGCTTGCAGTGAGCCGAGATCGCACCACTGCACTCCAGCCTGGGCGACAGAGCCAGACTCCGTCTCAAAAAAAAAAGAAAAAGAAACTCTGTATCATTCCTTCTCTTATGTTTTTTTTCTTTGTGAGACAAGATCTCACTCTGTCACCCAGGTTGGAGTGCAGTGGCACAATCTCAGCTCACTACAACCTCTGCCTCCCAGGCTCAAGCAATTCTCCCACCTCAGCCTCCCGAGTAGCTGGAACCACAGTTGTGCACTACCACGCCCAGCTAATTTTTTGTATTTTTTTGTTGAGATGGTCTCAAACTCTTGAGCGAGCACAAGTGATCCACCCACCTCAGCCTCCCAAAGTGCTGGGATTGCAGGCATGAGCCACTGCGCCTGGCCCATTCCTTCTTCCCATAGTCAATACTATTACTCAAAATGTAGTCCACAAACTGGTACTAGTTTACTGACTGTTATTACAGGTCTGCAACAGCTTAATTATGGAAATTGAGTATGTTGAGAAGGTCATCTCAGTGGGTCATCTCAGTTTGACAGTACTGTGATATCCAAGCACGTGATTAGTGGACTTGTCTTATGAAATGGGGTGTAGATCAATCCTGGTGCTTTTCACCTTATTTTCTAGTAATACATTTATCGTAAAGCGTTGGTCTGTGACAAATTGGAATTTAAAAACAAAAACAAAAACACTCATCCTTCACTCGCAGTTCGAGAACATGAGCTATACAGTGCATTTAGAATTAACTTCCTCTGCTTTTATCCTCTGTTGTTTCAAAGTATATTTTCTCTTCCCAGTGTAACAGGATTTTTCTTATTCAGTGTAATACATTTCCCAGTATATAAAACCTCTTTTTACTTCTCTATTATTTAAAGTATTTGCATTGTGCAAAAACTTAATGTTTACAAAATGTCTGCCTATATTTGTTTTAGCCACTTTAGATTTTAAATTTCCAGATACCATATGTTTAATTATTTTCAGTATCCAAAAGAATGTCTTTGAGTGTTAGGGAAATGATTTAATGAATCAGGAAATTATCTGTTTTGGACATGTAGAACTAGATACAGAATATTGGCAGTACTGTTTTATTTTTTATTTATTTATTTATTTACTTGTAGAGATAGGGTCTGGCTATATTGCCAGGCTGGTCTCAAATCCCTGGCCTCAAGCTATCCTCCCACTTCAACCTCCCAAAGTGTTGAGATTATGGGTGTGAACCACCATGCATGACCAGTAGTACTGTATTTTGATTACTCTCCTATTATCAGACTACTCAATTTTAAAAATGACATTATTTTGTATTCTATAATAATGGTATACTAATAGCTAGCTAGTCTTCAACTGCGTAAATGTGAAGGTAATGCATTTGCTTGCAACAAATATCAGTAACTTGATGATATAACAATGTGTAATATCTAGACATGGGGAAAAAATTGCTTTTCTCAGTCTAATCTCCATGAGCTCTTCTGCTCCTTTTTATGTTAATTCTTTTCAAACTGCCCAAGAAGGTAAAGCTCTCAGATTCACTTAGCGAGGTAGGGTCTGGCAGATCTCACAAATTAGGATGTCAAGGGGTTGAATATTAGATGAGCTAAAAGGAATAGATCGACAAAAAAGGAAAAGAAACAAAGTCATACCTTTTAGCAGTCACACCCCATTTCTCTTTACTTCCTGCCCGCACCAGCCATTAGATACTTTCCATCTCTATGGTTGACTCTTCTGCATGTTTCATATAAATAAAATAAGAAATATATGGCCTTTTGTGTCTGGCTTCTTTCACTTAGCATAATGTTTTCAAAGTCCATCACATTGTAGCATATACTACTACTTCGTGCTTTGTACGGCTAGATAATATTCATTGTATGGATTATACCATATTTTGTCTGTCCATTCATCAATTGATGGACATTTGGGTTATTTCCACTGTTTGACCATCATGAATAATAATGTTCTGAACATTTTTGTGGGCATACATTTTCTTTCTTTTTCTTTTTTTGATAGAGATGAGACACTTTTGCCATGTTGCCCAGCCTGAGCTTATGTTTTCAATTCTTGGGTATATAATGTTCCAGGAATGGAATTGCTGGGTCATATGATAACTCTATATTTAACTTTTTAGGGACCTGCCACACTGTTTTCCAGAGTGGCATTATCATTTATATTCCTACCAGCAACGTACAAAGATTCAAATTTCCCCATATTGCCAACACTTGGTATTGTTTGTCTTTCTGATTATAGCTATCATAGTGGGTTGGAAGTGGTATCTCATTGTGGTTTTGCTTTGCATTTCCCTGATGGCTAATGATTTTTTCATGAGCTTACTAGCTATTCATATATCTTCTTAGGAGAAATATATATTCAAATCCTTTGATCATTAAAAAAATTTTTTTACAATTGTATTATAAGAATTATTTCTATATTCTGGATACTAATGTTTTAAAATCAGGTATATAATTGGCAAATATTTTCTTGCATTCTGTAGGTTATTTTCTCATTTTCTTAATAATGTCCTCTGAAGCAAAAAGGTTTTGAATTTTGATGAAGTCAAATTTATTTTTTCTTTTGTTGCTTGTGCATTTAGTGTCATATCTAAGAAAGAACTGACTGATTCAAGGTCATGTTTTATTCTGAGTTTTATAATTTTAGTTTTTACATTTAGGTTTTTGGTTTTTGATCCATTTTGAGTTAATTTTTCAAGTATAGTCTTCATTCTTTTCGACCATCTGTTGAAAAGACTTTTGAAGGGTACTGAACAGCTCAATGAGGAAAAAAAAATCAACCATTTGTTAAAAATACTTTTTTTTTTTCCTCATTGAGTTGTTTGGTACCCTTGTCGATGATCAGTTGATCATCAGTGTAAGGATTTATTTCTGAACTCTCATTGTTCTATTCATCTATATGTCTATCCCTATCCCAGTACCATACTCTGTTGATTAGTGTAGCTTTGTAGTAAGTTTTGAAATGAGAAAATGTCAGTTCTCCAGCATTGTTCATGGTAGCTCATGCCTGTAATCTCAGGACTTTGGAAGTAGAGGTGAGAGGGTCACTTGAGTCCAGGAGTTTGAGACCAGCCTGGGCAACATGTGGCAACGCCTGTCTCTACAAAAAATTTTAAAAATGAGCCAGGTATGATGTCATACACTTGTAGTCCCAGTGATTCAGGAGGCTGAGGTGGGAAGATTGCTTGAGTCCGGGAGGTTGAGGCTGCAGTGAGCTGTGACTGCGCCACTGCGTTCCAGCCTAGGTAACAGAGTGAGACTCCATTTAAAAAAAAAAAAAAAGACTATTTTGACTATTCTGGGTCACTTGCATTTTCTTTTGAATTTTAGGATTAACTTGTCAGTTTTTGCAAAAAACTATGTTCGGATTTTGGTAAAGAGTGCATTAAGGCTGGGTGCGGTAGCTCACACCTGTAATCCCAGCACTTTGGGAGGCCATGGTGGGCGGATCACCTGAGGTTAGGAGTTCAAGACCAGCCTGGCCAACCTCGTCTCTACTAAAAATACAGAAATTAGCTGGGTGTGGTGGCAAATGCATGTAATTGCAGCTACTCAGGAGGCTGAGGCAGGAGAATCTCTTGAACCTGGAAGGCGGAGGTTGCAGTGAGCTGAGATCCTGCCACTGCACTCCAGCCTGAGCAACAGAATGATACTCTGTCTCAAAAAAAGAAAAAATAGAAAAAAAAAAAGAGTACATTGAATCTTTAGGTATATTTGGGGGCTGTTGCTATCTTAACAGCATTCAGTCTTAAACACAGAGAATGTCTCCATTTGTTTTAGTCTTTTTTTTTAGTAATGTTTTGTAAGTTTCCAGTATACAAGTCTTGTACTTCTTTTGTTAAATTTAAGTATTTTATTCTTTTTCATACTATTGTAAATGGAATTGTTTGCTTAATTTCACTTTTGTGTTGTTCATTGCCAGTGTATAGAAATACAGTTGATTTTTCTTATTGATCTTGTATTCTGCAACCTAGTTGAGCTTGTTTGTCAGTATGATAGGATTTTTTGGTGCATTCCTTAGGATTTTCGATATCCAAGATCATGTCATTTATGAGTAGAGATAGTAATGCTTTGGACTTTACAATGTGTATGGCTTCTATTTCTGTTTCATGTGTAACTGTCTTGGCTAGAATTTATAGTATAATATTAAAAGTAACAAAAAGACATCCTTGTCTTGTTCATGCTTTTAGGGGTAAAGCTTTCAATCTTTTATCACTAAGTGTGATGTTACTTGTGACCTTTTCATAGATACCCTTTATCAGGTTAAGAAATACTGTTCTTTTCCTAGCTTTTTGAGTATCTTTAGGATGAAATGATGTTGGGTTTTGTCAGATGTTTTTTCTGTGTCTATTGAAACTATCATGTGAGTTTTGACCTTTATGTTAACATAAGGTGTTACAGTGATTGATTTTTGTATATTGAACCAACCTTGCCTTCTAGGATGAATGTCACTTAGTCATAGTGTGAATGTGTATGTGTGTGTGTGTATGCATATATATATATATAGCACTAGATTCAGTTTTCTAGTATTTTGTCAAGGATTTTTACATTCATATTCATAGAGGATATTGGTCTGTATTTTTCTTGTAATGTTTTTGTCTGATCTTGGTATGAGAGTATTGACCTCATAGAATGAGCAGGAAGTATACTCTATTTTTTGGAAGAGTTGATAGGATTCACCCATAAGCCATTTGAGTCCAAGCTTTTCTTTGAAGTAGTTTTTTTCCCCCTCACTAATTCAATCTTCTCATTCATTGAAGGTTGTTTTAGCATTTCTATGTCTTCTTGAATCAGTTTTGGTGGTTTGTGGCTTTCTAGTAATTTGTTCA
This sequence comes from Papio anubis, assembly GCF_008728515.1. NCBI lineage: Eukaryota > Metazoa > Chordata > Mammalia > Primates > Cercopithecidae > Papio > Papio anubis. The sequence goes on from NC_044982.1 coordinate 70,755,880, forward strand.
TTTCATATAGGCTGTCTGATTTGCTAGCATACTTATAGTTGCTTATAGTATTCTCTTGATTTTTATTTCTGTAGGGTTGGTAGTAATGTGTTATATTCCAGTCCAGATTAGTGATTTGAATCTTATGTCTTTCTCATTTTGGACAGTCTAGCTAACAGTTTGTCAAGTTTGTTGAGTTTTTCAAAGAACCAATTTTTGTTTCAATGATTTTTTTTGTTTTTTTTTGTTTTTTATTTTTTTTTGGTCTCCATTTATGTCCTTTCTAATCTTTATTTCCTTCTTTGTGCTTTAGGATTAGTTTGCTCCTTATTTTTGTATGTATGTATGACCACACCTGGCTATTTTTAATTTCTTTGTAGAGATGGAGTCTCACTATGTTGCCCTGGCTGGTCTTGAACTGCCGGGCTCAATTGAGACTCCTGCCTCGGCCTCCCAAAGGGTTGGGATTATAGGCATGAACCAACGCGCCCAGCCAATGTTCTTACTTCCTAAGGTGGAACATTAGGTTGATTTTCAGATTTCTTTTTCATATAGCAGTTTAAAGCTATAGATTTTTCTGTAAGCACTGCATTAGCTGGATGCCATAAGTTTTGGTATGTTGTGTTTTCATTTACATTCATCTCAAAGATTTTCTAACTTCTCCTGTGATTTTTCTTTGACCAATTGGTTATTTAGTTGGGTATTGCTAAATTTCCACATATTTGTGAGTTTTCTTAATTTCCTTGTGTTATTGATTTCTAATTTCATTCCACTGTGGTCAGATAACATACTTTGTCTTCAGTCCTTTTAAGTTACTGAAGTTTATTTTATAGCCTTACATATGATCTATTTTGGATAGTATCCATGTGCATTTGAAAAGACTGTGTATTCCTTTGTTGTTGGATGGGCATTCAATAGATGTCTGTTAGATCTGGTTGCATTATAGTATTGTTTAGGTCTTCTATTTTCACTTCTGTCTTTTCTATTCATTATTGAAAGTAGAGTGTTGACTCTTAAAACCATCATTGAATTGTCTGTATATTCCTTCAATTCTGTCAGTTTCTGCTTTGGGGTTGGGAGTTCTGTTGTTAAGTGCATGTATGTTCACAATTGTTATATCTTCTTAAAATATTAACCCTTTAACCATTACAAAATGTCCTTCTTCCCTAGTAATTTTTTTTTTTTTTTTTTTTTTTTGAGACAGAGTCTAGCGCTGTTACCCAGGCTGGAGTGCAGTGGTGCCATCTTGACTCAATGCAACCTCTGCCTCCCGGGTTCAAGTGATTCTTCTGATTCAGCCTCCCGGGTAGCTGGAACTACAGGTGCCCACCACCACGCCCAGCTAATTTTTGTATTTTTAGTAGAGATGGGGTTTTACCGTGTTGGCCAGGATGGTCTCGATCTCTTAACCTCGTGATCCGCCCACCTCGGGATCCGCCCACCTCGGCCTCCTACAGTCCTGGAATTATAGGCATGAGCCACTGCGCCCAGCCTAATTTTGATCATTTTCATTAGCATTAGAAAGTACATAATTTGGCCGGGCGCTGTGGCTCAAGCCTGTAATCCCAGCACTGTGGGAGGCCGAGGCGGGCGGATCACGAGGTCAGGAGATCCAGACCATCCTGGCTAACACGGTGAAACCCCGTCTCTACTAAAAATAGAAAACATTAGCTGGGCGTGATGGCGGGCGCCTGTAGTCCCAGCTACTCTGGGGGCTGAGGCAGGAGAATGGCGTGAACCCAGGAGGCGGAGCTTGCAGTGAGCCGAGATTGTGCCACTGCACTCCAGCCTGGGCGACAGAGCCAGACTCCGTCTCAAGGAAAAAAAAAAAAAGAAAGTACATAATTTCCAGACTTTGTTAGCATGCCTTATGGGAAGGAAATCGAGAGACAATATTTTGGCTCCTAATATGTTGCAAAATCTTGAGTTGATTCATATTTGCTTTTGTTGTGTTTTTTTCTGGTTTGCTTTGTTATTGTTCCCATTTTCTTTTTTCTCCTAGAACATTGTGTTTTTGAAACATTAATTTTAGGAAATTTAGAGGTAATTATAGCAGCCTATTTCTTTCTTTATTATCATTATTATTATTGTTATTTTTAGTGACAAGGTCTCCCCCTCTGTTGCCTAGACTGTAGTGCGTTGGCTCAATCATAGCACACTGCAACTTAGCTTAAATTCCTAGGCTCAAGGAATTCCCCCACCTTAGTCTCCAGAGTTGCTGGGACTATAGGTACATGCCACCATACTTGGCTGATTTTTTAGTTTTGTAGAAATGGGGTCTCAATGTGTTGCCCAGGCTGGTCTCAAACTCCTGGCCTCCAACTCTCCCACTTCAGCCTCCTAAAGTACTGGGATTACAGATGTCAACCACCTTGCTCAGCCCAAGCCTGTTTTATTCTAATTTCATAATTCTTTAAACTATTCTGTGGGAAAACTAGAACACCTTTCCTCTTTATTTCAGTTGTATGTCTTTTTGATATTTGATAAAATATATTTAACTAGTGTTTGATGACTATTATTCTTATAGGCAGATAACAGGTAAATATTTAGTATTCTTTTTTTTACAGATGTGTTACATTGGAGACTGAATAGACCTAGGGTTCTTGTTGTTTAAATCCTGACTCTGCTTATGAACTAAGTTTCTTAGACTCTCTGTACCTAAATTTTCTCATCTGTAAAATGGAGATAATAATGGTACTAATTTAGTAGTATTGGTATGTAGATTATAGGAATTAGTTTCTGTAAAGTGCTGAGAATAGTGCGCATTGTTTAGAAAACATTCACTTTGTGTTAAGCATTATTATTTTGTCTAGTTCTGTGAAAAGTCACATAAGTTGTAAGTGTTACAAACAGGAGTGAAATCTGGGTATTGTAATTCCAGTCAAGATGAGTCTGTGCTATTTTCCTGTCAGTAGGTTATGCAGTCTTTTCCAAGGTAAAAATTTCCATATTGTATGAACTGACTATAATAAAGTAAAAATAATTAATTTTGTTAGTAATAAAACACATTTGAGTACGTATTGTTTGCTCAGCATTGTGCCAATTTTTAGAAATCCTGAGGTAGACACAGTTTCTATTCTAAAGATGCTAGACTAGTCCTGGAAGAAAGACGATAAGACAGTTGAAACATTGTTCTTTCCATAAAAGATAAATGTACAGAATCCAAGGGAATAGAGAGGAAAGGCATCTATCCCTTTCCTTGTGGAATGGCAGAACAAAAAAACAGTCTTGGAAAATCACATAGATAAAACATCACTAAAGAGTTACTATGCCAGGTGTTGTGACTCACACCTGTAATCCCCAACACTTTGAGACCAAGACAGGAGACCAGCCTGGGCAACATAACAAGACCCCATCTCTACAAAAGTTAGCTAGGTGTGGTGGGGAGGTACCTAGGTCCCAGGTACTTTTGGAGGCTGAGGTGGGAGGATTGCTTGAACTCAGGATGAGGCTGCAGTGAGTTGTAATCATGCCACTGCACTCTAGCCTGAGTGACAGAGTGAGACCCTGTCCCCTCCAAAAAATTATAATGAATATTCATAGGATATGATAATGAAAGAGTTTAAAGTACTTTCTGTATGTTGTTACTATTTCACATTATTTTGAAATCTTCTGTTGAGCCTTAGTGCATTCTAAGAAATTAATTGATGTTTACCTTTAACTTGAGTTTATTTACAATGAATATTTCTTTATTTCCTTTCAAAAATCTTTTATTTTTTCAGTTGCCTTTTAAAATTATATTTTGAGGCTGGACGCGGTGGCTCACGCCTGTAATCGCAGCACTTTGGGAGACTGAGGTGGGCAGATCACTTGAAATCAGGCTGGCCAACATGGTGAAACCCCGTCTCTGCTGAAAATATACAAATTAGCCAGGTGTGGTAGTGGGCACCTGTAATCCCAGCTACTCGGGAGTCTGAGACAGGAGAATCGCTTGAACCCTGGAGATGGAGGTTGCAGTTAGCCAAGATTGTACCACTTCACTACAGCCTGGGCCGCAGAGCAAGACACCATCTTAAAAAAATAAAACAGAAACAAAAAATTCTATTTTGTATTGTAAGAGAAGTAATGTGCTTTTTATAAACAGTTTAGAATAGTAGGAAGTATATAAAGTATAATTTCTCCACTCTTTTTCACTAATGTTCTCACTTACCCTGAAAATGAACTAAGCAACAATAAGACTAGTCATGCTCCCTAGAGGTAATGCTGCCTAGTTGTTTGGTATCTTCTATGCATAAATACATATACATATACATAAGTACATGGAAGCATATCTCAAGTCTACTTGTTTATTTTTATTAAAATGTTCTAAGCTTTAGCCAAAATGAATTTTTTTTCTGGATACTATCATAACTCACGTTTTTCTTTCTTTTTTTCATTAATAAGTTTTTATTGGTAGCACTTAAAAATGATTTCTTTTTGTTAACAAAATATATTATTACAATTAATTTCCCCATGTCATTTTATTTCTTAAAATGTGATTGCAAGGAAATTTAAAATCACATATGTAGCTAATATTTGTGGCTTGCATTATATTTCTAGGAGACAGTACTGATTTAGACAGATTGCTGGTTCTGCATTTGCTAATCTTTTCCAAGAAGGACCCAGAAACTACAGTTTTCTCCAGTCTGGATCTCAGAGATTATGAGAGAACCAGGCCACTTTGACTTTTTTTTTTTTTTAAGCTTCATAGTAAATTATTTTTTATTTTTTAAAATTATACTTTAAGTTCTAGCGTATGTATGTATAACACGCAGGTTTGTTACGTATGTATACATGCATACCTCACGTTTTTCTTCTTACTCCATGTATTTTTTATGCCTTGAATGTCCTTCCCATTCAACTCCACCACTTTATGTCTAGTGTTCTTCCTGTCCTTAAAAGTCTTTTCAGATATTATGTACTCTGTCAGGCCTTTTTTCTTTCCCCACGTTTGTGTTTTATTGAGCTTTGAAAGTACTTTTGTGTTTCTAAATTGCCATATACTTTGACATCTCACTTTTAGTACTAACACTTTCTACTGTTCATACAATTATTCGTTTAATTTTGCATGCTCTGCTCTTACTGACAGTTTCTTTAGAGCAGTACTGTCTGTGTTTAAGCTTTTTAATCCCTAAATACTTATTTACAAAGCCTATTGTTGGGTACCTATTTACTGAATAAATAGTTTCAGACATTATAAATTATTCTTTTTTTTTTTTTCCCTGAGGTGGATTCTCACTCTGTCTCCCAGGCTAGAATGCAATGGTATGATCTTGGCTCACTGTAGCCTCTGCCTCCTGGATTCAAGTGATTCTCATGCCTCAGCCTCCCAAGTAGCTGAGATTACAGGCGCACGCCAACACACCCAGCTGATTTTTGTATTTTTAGTAGAGATGAGGTTTCACCGTGTTGGCCAGGCTTGTCTCAAACTCCTGACCTCAGGTATCTGCCCGCCTCGGCCTCCCAAAGTGTTGGGATTACAGGCGTGAGCCACCGTGCCTGACCTTCAGATATCATAAATTATTATTCTGATTTTAAACTGTCTTGGAGAGAACGTTAGGAAAGCTGTAGCTATGAATTGCAAATAGAACTTAACTTTTTTTTTTTTGTATGATTAATTATTTTGGATAAGTTTTTCTGAGCCATTGTTTTCTTGATCAGTTTTTAAAATTAAAACTAACATCTGCAAGGACTAAAGTTTTAAGAATGAGGATATAGACGTAGAAATACATATTGTAAATAATAGAATAGAATTTTAGGAGCAGTTCTTTGACTTTGAAGGAAACTTGTCGCTGAATATTTGCTAAACTTGATTTAACATACATGTAAATAATCAGTAAATTGTTTTTATTTTTCAGAGAATGCAGAATCTATTGATCTTAAACAGTTTTTCGACCAACATTTTTCACATATATACTATGTGTTCTTTGAAAATTTTGTGACTATTGAAGCTAGTCTTAAACAGAAAGGTAAGATACTAACATGTATCTTGGCTTATGTTAATATTTCTAATAATTGTCATAAACATAACTTATAGACTCTTGGACATATTGTTTCATTTATTTTTGTCAGACAGCTTTTTGCTTTCCCTCTCACACTATTGTCATAGGGCTAGTGACCTGTGTTTGAAAGACAACTAATGTGTTAGCATTACTATCCTTTTTACTTTACAATGGCTTTGAAGATTTACTTTTTCACTGGTCAGGTTGATTTGTTCCCTCATTCTGCCTTCTTTGGTTCTGCCCTAGGAGCATGTGACACGTTTGAGCGGTCGTTTTCATATTTTCATTTTCAGAGCTTATTTGAAGTGCTTTGTAATATGTCATGATTTGTTTCTAGACATAAATATGTAGAACCTAAATTTAATTACAGTACTCAATAGAGTAAAGAGAGTGACTATGATATTGTCTTCACAATGAATGGAGTATGCTTTAAACATTTTACTAGATAATTGCTGGGGGAAAAAAAAAACCTTCATTCTTGAAATATTTTAAGTTCATTAAGTGATTGTTAACAATGAGGGCAAAATGATATGTTTTAAATGTTTTCTTATAAAAATGTTTTAGGTCACAAGTCTCAAAGAGAGGAGTTGGATGCTATACTTTTTATTTTTGAGGTAAGTGCTTCTGAATCTAACTTTTCCCTTTTTCAGAAATAATTTTTGGAACATACAAAGGAATATATTTAAATTATAAAACATGTAATGAAACACTGTGAATTCGCCAGACTTTCTGAGAACTAAATCTAAGTTTTTAAAATATGCCTGACTGAATCCTATACTTTTTAAGGTACAATGTATTACTTTTTGGTGCAGATATAATCATGTTTTTATACATTTGACACCACAAAATTGGTATGATATTCAATGTGTTTGCAAACAATGAAACTTTTAATTTGTCAGAGGTTTAGTGAAATGGAAAACTTGTTTTTGTTTTAACTCCAAAACATTCTTACCTAAGAAGGTATATTACTGTAGCTTTTGTGTACCTAAGGGACTTATTGTTTTGGTTCACTGCTTTTCATTGCAAACTTGTTTAAAATAGTCTTAAATATTTTAAAAATTGTCATTTTACATTAGATTGGAGATGGGGCAAGTCTATAAATAAAAGTCAGGAAACATAGCTCATAGGTAAATGAACAAAATTTTGATGCTCTGCTAATTTTTTTAAAAAATATTTATCACACTCTTAAAAATTAAGACCCTTTCACCCCCCTTTTAAAATAACTCCTTGCTCTTTATTCTCTTTCAAAGTAAACAGATAAACAGTCATAGGAGTATTCTGATCTTCACTGAGAATTTCGAGACCTGTAGAAAGCCAGGAGTAGTGACTCGAGATGCTTAGAAAATAATTCGGAAATTAGTTTCTGAAGATGGAGCTATTCTGTCTGGTGCTAATTAAAGATAATTCACTCTTGGCTGTGTGTGGTGGTTCAGAGTAATCCCTGCACTTTGGGAGGCTGAGGCAGGAGGATCATTTGAGCTCAGGAGTTAGAGACCAGCCTGGGCAGCACAGCAAGACAGTCTCTACTAAAAATCAAAAAAGTTAGCCAGGCATGTTGGTGGCAGGTGGTTGTAGTGGTAGTGACTCAGGAGGCTGAGGTGGAAGGATCCCTTGAACCCGGGAGGTTGAAACTATAGTGACCCGTGATTGTGCCACTGCACTCTTGGTCAAGAGAGTGAGACCCTGTCTCAAAAATAATAAGAATTCACTCTTTAGTATTTTGATATAATTTAGAAGAATTTGAATAACATCATTTACATGTCTCTTAGCCGTTCATTTAGTTAGAGGGGGGAATAAAAAGAATTTTTTCAAGAGTTCCCAACAGCAGTAACACTGATGTTAGTATCTGTTCTGCAGTTAATTTTCATTAGTCTTGACCCCTGAGGAATTTGATTATATTACTTCCTGAAGTGTTTGCATGAACTGTTCACAAGGGGAATATTGAAACATACATGCTTTGAGAAAGAGTAAAAATATCCACAGAGAAAGCAAGCTAATGATTCCTGGAAAGTATTCCTTCAAATGTTCATGCTTGCCTTAAATTCAGGAAACTGAGATGATTGCTTAGTTAATAGAAGTCCTTTTGGAGTATTTCTTATATGTAAAAATAACTATTTTTCTATATGTAATATATACTGATTATTTTTTATTCTTTACATAGAAATGTTTGTCTTTAATGGATCACTAAATTTTGCTAGAAAAAAGATCTGAGATACCAGGTTTTCATCTTTTGAAAAAATCATTTAATTTTTGTGCTGACGTTCTTCTATTTATAGTAAGGGACCTCTACCTTTAGAAACTAAGGATGAAAAAGAAATCATAAATAAAGTGATTTCCTTTTTCTGGAACAAAAAGCATGATTATGTAATGTTAATAATATTATGGTAGAGGATTTATATTCTGTGCAGTTTAGGGCACATGTAATCTCTTTAACTTTTTATTTACCATATAAAAAGATATAAGGGGCTAAATCTAAAGTATAATTATTAGTCATAATTTAGAAATGCTTTTGAATAGTTTACAAATTTGTCTTTTCAACTTTTCTATAATTTTATATCTTTCTATACAAAAATAAATATAATTATGCAGTTGTTGGCCAGCTGTGGGTGACATAGGGAGGACAAAGGTAAAAGAGTTTATGTGTCTCGTGTGGGACCAGCATTTATTTGTGTAGAACTTTAAAATTTCTGTATCATCCTTTCATGTGGAGTTTACTAAAGGAGATGATATCAAAGAGAAGACAAGGAAGTATAAAATATGCATGTCATCCTTTGATCAGTATATTATCAAGGTAGAGGTTTTGGAAATAGGTGAATTGAATTTGGAACCTCTGTTCTTTCACTTTCTAACTTTGTAACCTAAGTGCACTACTTAACCCATTTCTTCATTTGTTGAATGAGATAAACAAACCCTCCTTTTGAATGATTGCAAGGATTAATGCAAGGTATATTAATTAATATATCATTATATAATAAAGTGCCTAGTGTTTGACCCTTATGAGCATTCATTTAATGGTGTTCTAAATAATAGTAAGAACAGCAATAACAACAAACACACAAAAATGTCACTCAGCAAGTGGGTGAGTATTGAGAGCACTGTTTAGTAGTAAGGTAGCTCTTGATCGAGAATAATCCACACAGGTATAATATTAAGGGAAATAAAAGGCAGAGTTTTGAACATATTTGTGTAAAGATTTTATTACTAATTAATGGAAACCTATATATGTTAGCTTAACTACAGGGCTCCTAAAATTGTAAATCCTGCTCTCTGTCAGGGTGCAGTGGCTCACACTTGTAATCCCAGCACTTTTGGAGGCCAAGGCAGGAGGATTGCTTGAGGCCAGAAGCTTGGGCACAGCCTGGACAACATAGTGATACTCCATCTCCACAAAAATAATTAAAAAAAAAAATTGAGCTGGGCATGGTGGCACACACCTGTAGTCCTGTTTGGGAGGCCGAGATGAGTGAATCGCTTGAACCCATGAATTTGAGGCTACGGTGAATTACGATCACACCACTGCACTGCAGCCAGGGTGACAGGGTGAAACCCCCACCTCTTAAAAAAAAATTTGCTCTCCGCCGGGCGCGGTGGCTCAAGCCTGTAATCCCAGCACTTTGGGAGGCCGAGACGGGCGGATCACAAGGTTAGGAGATCAAGACCATCCTGGCTAACACAGTGAAACCCCATCTCTACCAAAAAAATACCAAAAACTAGCCGGGCGAGGTGGCGGGCGCCTGTAGTCCTAGCTACTCAGGAGGCTGAGGCAGGAGAATGGTGTGAACCCGGGAGGCGGAGCTTGCAGTGAGCTGAGATCCGGCCACTGCACTCCAGCCCGGGCGACAGAACGAGACTCGGTCTCAAAAAAAAAAAAAAAAAAATTTGCTCTCATACCTATATCCATCATAGCATCTAAGTACCTTTAGTTTCACATGATTAACTCAGTATAAATATTTGATGGGGTTCTTACGAAATCAAAATATTTGCTCTAGGATTATCAAAACAGGAGAAAGAACCATTAGAAGAAAGAGAAAATGTCACAAATATTAACATCTGGAAGAATTGAAACTCATCATGATATCCACAATATAGAAATTCTAAGAATTGCTAGACATAGGGGCACATGCCTGTATTCCCACCTTGTTGGGAGGCTGAGGCAGGAGGATCGCTTGAGTCTGGGAGTTCAAGGCTATGGTACACTACGGTCATGCTTCTGAATAGCCAGTGCACTCCAGCCTGTGCAACATAGCAAGACTCTGTCTCTAAAGGGGGAAAAAAAGAAAATCTAGAAATAGTAAATAAGTATTTTAAATATATTAGAATTAGCGTTTAATCATTAGGAAAACATATACCTTCTATATTATTGTAAAAGATGTATTTTGTGAATTTCTTGTTCCAAGTACTGGTTAGTATTGCTTATTGTTTTTTGAGGTTTTCAAATAGTGATCAACATGCCAGTGCTAAAATAATGTCAATACTATCAGATTAGCTTAGGTACTATTTTGTCGTTTTTTGTTTGTTTTATTTTGTTTAGAGACGGAGTTTTGCTCTTATTGCCCAGGCTGGAGTGCAATGGCGTGATCTCAGCTCACTGTAACCTCTGCCTCTCGGGTTCGAGCGATTCTCCTGCCTCAGCCTCCTGAGTAGCTGGGATTACAAGTGCCTGCTGCCACACCTGGCTAATTTTTGTATTTTTAGTAGAAACGGGGTTTCGCCATATTGGCCAGGCTGGTCTCGAACTCCTGACCTCAGGTGATCCACCCACCTCGGCCTCCCAAAGCACGGGGATTACAGGTGTGAGCCATCGTACCCGGCCTATTTTGTATTTGTTATACTTAGTGAGCCCTTTAATTTTTCACATTTTGCAGGATGTGAACTCATTACTTGGTTTCATTCTTTTCTTTTTTCTCTTTATATTGATTTTCAGAAAATTTTACAACTTCTTCCAGAAAGAATTCATCAGCGATGGCAGTTTCATAGTATTGGTAAGTAATTCAAGTATGTATTTCATATTTGAAACAAAGAATAATATATGAAAAATGCTCTTTAATGGGTTGTTAGTTGAAATGAATTAATAGGTGATGCTTTAGTAAAAAGAAAATAAAGAATACAAGAACAGATTGACTAGGAATATAAGAAAAATTATAGATGAAGGGTTTGTAGTCAAAATGCCATAGGAAGTTTTTGGATCCACTGCTTCCTTTATTCTGATACATTAACAATGATGATAAAACTATAAAACAAAAAAGCAAGATTAGCATCTCTGTGAATCAGAAATGGAAGAAAAATGCAAAGTGCCAAACAGAATGGACATTTGTGTTGTTTCTAGTTTCTTTACTTATTGTTTGCTAGTTATATTTGTTTTATTGTATATTCCTTTGGATTTACTACTATGATAGGGTTATATCTTCTGTGACTGAGTACAGTTACTTTTTTTTTTCTAATTGGATGCCTTTAATTTCTTCTTTCTTTTTTGTTTATTGTGCCTCCAGTACAATATTGAATTAAAGTGGCAAGAAAGAGCAGACATTCTTGCATTATTCCTGATTTCAGGGAGAAAGATAATGGTCAGTCTTTCACCATTATATATGATTTTAGCTGTAGTTTTTTTGTAGATGTCTTTTATCCAGTTGAAGAAGTTCTGTTCCTAGTTTGAGAGTTTTTAATCATAAGTATACATTGTAATTTGCCAAATACTTTTTCTGCGTCTATTGATGCGATCATTATCAGTGTCATTGGTGCTTTTGTCATTTATTCTATTAATATTATATATTTTACTAATTGATTTTCAAGTGTCAAACCAACTTTCCATCCCTGAGGTAAATCCTATTTACTATTTATAGTCCTTTTTATTTGTTGCTTACTTCAGTTTGCCTGTCTGTTTATGATGAATATTGTACTGTATTTTATTTTGTCAGTCTTTATTTGGCTTTACTATTAAGATAGCTATAGAAGTTTAGAAGTGGTCCCTCTTCTGTTTTCTGAAAGAGTTTGTGAATGAGTGGTAGGTAGCATTTTCTTCTTTAAATAGTTGATAAAATTCAAAAGTGAGGCCATTTGTACTTGGACTTTTCTTTGTGATATTTGTAATTATTACTTCAATTTCTTTACTTGTTATAGGTTTATTCCGATTTTATATATCTCTTTGAGTCAGTTTGATAATTTGTTTCTTTCTAGGAACCAATTTGTTAGTAGAAAGTTGTTTAAGTTACTCCTTTTAGTAATCCTTTTAATTCTCATAGGGTCAATAGTGATGTCCCCTTTCATTCTTTTTTTTTTTTTTTAACATTACAGAAACTATTTATTTATTTATTCATTCATTCATTCTTTAGTGGTTTAACTTTATTTTTAGATTCAGGGGATACATATGCGGATTTGTTACTTGTGTTTATCTCATGATGCTGAGGTTTAGGTTATGATTGATCCTGTCACCCAGGTGGTGAACATAGTACCTAATAGTTTGTTTTTCAACCCTTGTCCCTCTAGTACTTCCCAATATCTATTGTTGCCATTTTTATGTCCGTGAGTACCCAGTGTTTAGCTCCCACTTACAAGTGAGAATATGTGATACTTGGTTTTCTGTTCCCATGTCAATTTGCTTTAGGATAATGGCCTCCAGCTGTATCTATGTTGCTAAATGTTGCTACGAGGACATGATTTCATTCTTTTTAATGGCTATATCCGCTTCCTGCTTGATTTTGGTCATTTCTGTCTTCTCTCCTATTTTATTGGCCAGTCTAGCTATTTGTCATATTTGTTGAGCTTTTCAAAGAACAAACTTTTGATATCATTGATTTTCTTTATACTTTTTCTGCTTTCTATTTTCTTGTTTTCCATTCTGGTCTTTGATATTTTATGTATGTGTGTGTGTGTGTGTGTGTGTAAAGAGATATACTTTTTTTTGAGACAGAGTTTCGCTCTTGTTTCCCAGGCTGGAGTACAATGGCACGATCTCGGCTCACCACAACCTCTGCCTCCCAAGTTCAAGTGATCCTCCTGCTTCAACCTCCCAAGTAGCTGGGATTATAGGCATGTACCCCCACACCCGGCTGATTTTGTATTTTTAGTAGAGACGCCGTTTCTGCATGTTGGTCAGGCTGGTCATGAACTCCTGACCTCGGGTGATCCGCCCACCTCTGCCTCCCAAAGTGCTGGGATTAAAGACGTGAGCAACTGCACCCAACCTACTTATTTTTTGTAGTACTGTATTTATTTATTTATTTTTTTTTAAGAGACAGGATCTTATTCTGTCACCCAGGCTGAAGTGCAGTGCCATGATTGATCATGGTTCACCGAAGCCTTGAAATGGGCTTAAGCCATCCCCCTACTTAGCCTTTTAAGTAGCTGGGACCACAGGTGCACACCACCAGGCCCGGCTCACTTTTTAAAATTATTTTCTTAGAGACAGGGTCTTGCTTTTGTTGCCCAGGCTGGTCTCAAACCTTCAGCTTCAAGCAATCCTCCTACCCCAAGCTCCCAAAGTGCTAGGATTACAGGTGTAAGCCATCATACTTGACCTCTTATTTTTTATAAAACATTCTGTGGCAGGCCTGATGCCCAATGCCTGTCATCTCAGCCCTTGGCAGAGGCTGAAACAGAATGATCACTTGAGGCCAGGAGTTTGAGACCAGCTTGAGCAACATAGTGAGACGTCTTTAAAGACAAAAAAAAAAATTTTTTAAGTTAGCCTCACTTGTTGGCATGTGCCTGTAATCCCTGCTACTCAGGAGGCTGAGGCAGGAGGATCACTTAAGTCCAGAAATTCAAGGCTGCAGTAAGCTATGATCACACTGCTATACTCCAGTTTGGGTGACAGAACGAGACACAATCTCTAAAACATGAAAATAAGGACAAATGCAGTGACTCATGCCTGTAATCCCAGCACTTTGAGAGCCTGAGGCAGGTGAATCGCTTGAGCATAGGAGTTTGAGACCAGCCTGGGCAACATGGTGAAACCCCATCTCAGAAAAAAATACAAAAATTTTCCAGACATGGTGACTCCTTCCTATAGTCCCACCTCCTTGGGAGGCTGATTTGGGAAGATCATCTGAACTTGATGAGGTCAAGGCTGCAGTGAGCCAAGATCATGCCACTGCACTTTAGCCTGAGTAAAAAAAAAATGATACCCTATCTCAACAACAACAGCAACAAAAAACAAACAAACAAAAAATAATTAAAAAAGAGAGAAATTCTGCTTGCTTTGGGTTTAATTTACTATTCTGTAGTGATGCTATCTTGGCTCACTGCAACCTCTGCCTCCTGGATTCGGGCGATTCTCCTGCCTCAGCCTCCTGAGTAACTGGGACTATAGGCACATGCCACCACATCCAGCTAATTTTTGTATTTTTACAAAAATTAGGATTTCACCATGTTGGCCAGGATGGTCTCGGTCTCCTGACCTCATGATCCACCCGCGTCAGCCTCCCAAAGTGCTGGGATTACAGGTGTGAGTCACCGTGCCTGGCCCTGTTTCTAGTTTTTTAAGATGTAACCATAGAATATTAATCTGATAGATTTCTTCTTTTCTGATATAGATATTTAAAACTATAAATTTCCCTCTAAGCTTTGCCTTAAATCCGTCCCATAAGTTTTAGTATGTTGTGTTTTCATTTTCGTTCAATTGAAAATATTTTTTCATGTCTTTTTTATTTCTTCTTCAACCCATAACTTATTTAAGAGTGTTATTATTTTTAAGCTCTTCAAGTATTTGATGTTTCCACAATTATTTTCCTTTTTGATTTATAACTTAATTCCTTTGTCATCAGAAAAAAATATTTTTGCATGATTTTAATCTTAAAGTTATTGAGATGTTTTGTGGCCCAGAGTATAGGCTCTCTTGAAGAATGTTCCAGTGTGCTTGGAATTAATGTTTATTCTAGAGTCATTTAAAATATTAAATTTAGTTTTCAATATGGTATTCAATAAAAATTATTAAATTAATGTATGGCAATTATGTGATCATTGAAGAACAAGAAAGGACTTGAATGAATAAATGGAATTTTGTGCAATATTCATGGGAGATAAACTTGATAGTGTAAAGGCAACAGTTTTTTAAAAATTTGCATGATATATTTATCCCTATTGTATTAGAGAGACAGAGGCTAAGTTTTCATTTTCAAGGATTGATGAACAATCATCCATAAGTTCTTGAAGTTGAGTAATAGGAAACTTGTTTTTCAAACCATTTGGCTACTGTAAGAAGTTGCCGGTCACAAAATGCACGTCCAGTAAACTGCAGTCCTATTGGCAACCCTTGGTTTGAGAGTACAACAGGGATACTCACTGCTGGCAGTCCTGCCATGTTTACAGGTTGTGTAAAAATATCATCCTGGGCACTTCCTGTTCTGTGGTCTTCTTTGATGAACTCCAAGTATGGTACTGCCACACTCAAGGTGGTGTGGGAGTTAGCATACTCCAGAGTTAAAAGCATTCACAAAATCATTAGCAATGAGACATCTCACTTTCTGTGCTTTGATGAAATAATTTTCATATTTTTATGTTAACAAGAAAACATTTCCTGAGAGAATTCTTCCTCTTACAAAATCATTGAACCCTTCTCATCTGGTTGCAACATCTGTGGCTTCAGTAGACACATCAGTGTCACATCTGTGACCATATTGTAGCCCATCAAATCTTGCTATACTCGATGCTGCTTCTGATATGCACAATAGATGGTAGCAGACAATTGAATAAGTGATGTGAGAAAAGGATACTTCAGTTACTTTGGTCCCCTCAGACTCAAAGAGGTCAGCAGCTTTGGACCAAAGAGACTGTTCTTCACTTGATAATTCCAGTACAAGATATTCCTTTGGAATTCCTATACATAGTTTGCTCACATTTGTCAAACTGGGAAGCATGAATGGTTTAACAGGAACCTATACTGTGGTAGAATCCTTAGGGTCGTGTCCAGCCAGTACACCCAAGACAATTGCTGCATCATCCACACATCTGGTTAAGAGTCCTTGCACATCCATCAAATTCTCCAGTGAAATGAGACCATGATGGAAAACTAAGCCACAGCTTGGTTTGAAACCAACAAGCCCACAGTAGGCAGCAGGATTTCTGATCAGTCCTCCTGTATATGATCCTAAAGCCGCATAGCATGTGAATGCCGATACGGCAACTGCACTCCCACCTGAGCTTCTTCCAGTTATCAGCCAGTCTGAATCTTCATTCTCAAAGTGGAGATTCTACTTCCTCTTTTCTCTATATTGTTTTGAATAACTCCAGGGTTTTTTTTACTGGTCCAAATACGCCATCTGTGTTTCCAGTTCTCATAGCAAACTCATCTAAATTTGTCGTTCCATTAGTAGAGTTCCCTAATCCAACAACTTCGGAACTACTATAGCATTACCTTTCAGCATATTTGATGCACATGTAAGACAATTTTTGGCTGGGTGCAGTGGCTCACACCTGTAATCCCAGCACTTTGAGAGGCCAAGGTGGGTGGATCACCTGAGCCAAGGAGTTTGAGACCAGCCTGGGTAACATGGCAGTACCTCAACTCTACAAAAAAAAATAGAAAAATTAGCTGGGTGTGGTAGTGTGTGTCTGTGTTCCCAGCTACTGGGGAGGTGAGAGGATAGCTTGAGACAAAGAGGCCGAGGCTGCAGTAAGCCATGATTGTGCCACTGCAGTCCAGCCTGGGTGACAGAGCAAGAACCTGTCTCCAACAAATGAATTTGTTAAGTATATATATAAATATTAATGTCACACATTAATATTTATCAGATATTAAATATATATACTGTGTATATCAAATATATATCATGTATATCAAATATATATACACACACACATATAACAATTATTAACATTCCTATAGGGATTTTTAAATGTAGCCTAACAAATTTATCTTAAAGTTTATATGTAAAATAAAAGCCAAAGCAATTTGGAAGAATAACAAGTCGGACCAAGAGGGTGGTGTTGTTGGCTATTTTCATGCCTGATAACAAGATAAATTATAAAATTATGCTAACAAAGGCACTGTTACTGATGTAGGGATGGATAAGTGGGTGAATGAAAAGGAACATGGAGATGAGCCAAAGACCTAAGCTTATGTATGGAAGCTTGAAATATGATTGAGATGGCATTTTAGTTCATTTGAACACCATAAACCCCAAAATAGTACTATACTTGGTTTTCCATTTGCGAAAAAACAAATTCTCTTCCACCCACAAGGAAATACATTTCTGATAGATTCAGGACCTACATGTGAAAAGCAACACATAAAAACTTTTTGAAGCGAATATTTGGTTTATAATTTTAATGTAAGGAAGGATTTCTTTAGACATAGAAAGAACACGTAAGAAAGAAAAACATTGGCAAATTGATTATATTAAAATTTAAGGCCAGGCAGGGTGTCTTATGCCTGTAATCTCAGCACTTTGGGAGGCCAAGGTGGACAGATCACTTGAGCTCAGGAATTTGAGACCAGCCTGGGCAACATGACAAAACCCCATCTCTACAAAAAATAGAAAAATTATCATCCAAGCATGGTGGCATGTGCCTTTAGTCCCAGCTATCTGGGGGCTGAGGCAAGAGGATTACTTGAGCTCAGGAGGTCAAGGCTGCAATGAGCCATGATCATGCTACTGCACTCTAGCCTGGGTGACAGAGTGAGAACCTGTCTCAAAAAAAAAAAAAAAAAAAAATTAAAACTTATCTGCATCAGAAGATACCACCGCCCCACCCAACAAAAACTTGAATTGTTTGGGATAATATATTTTCAATTCATAGAAATAGACACAGAATTAGTAATACAGAAGGAACTCCATATATATATATATAAATATAAAGAAAGCCAGGTGTAGTGGCCCACACCTGTAATCCCAGTACTTTGGGAGGCCAAGGTGGGAGGATCACTTGAGGCCAGGAGTTCCAGATCAGCCTCGGCAACATAATGAGGCCCTCTACAAAAAGTACATAAATTAGCCAGACCTGGTGGTGCACATCTGTAGTCCCAGCTACTCAGGAGGCTGAGGTGGGAGGATCACTTGAACCCAGGAATTTGAGGCTGCAGTGATCTATGATTGCACCGCTATTCTCCAGCCTGAACTCCAGAATGAACAACAGAACAAGACCCCATCTCTTTGAGGGGGAAAAAAAGGACAACTAAATTGAAAATTGTACAAAGGATAAAACAGGGAAACCTTGAATGGCCAAATTAAAAGATGTTCAGTGTCGCTAGGAAATATCAAATGAAAGCAATATTAAGATAGTTAACATACATCAGATTATCAAATATTAGAGCATCTGTCAATGTTTTGTGCTGCCAACAATATGGTACTAGAGCCCTCCCGTATACTGCTGGTAGTACTATTAATTGTCACAACTCCTTTGGAGAGAATTATCTAATATTTGGTAAAGCTGAAAGTAATTTTATTCCTATTTATATACCTCAGGGAAACTCAGGTGTGTACAGGGAATCATGAACAAGAACTATTTATTATGGTACTCTTGGAATAGCAAAAATCTGAAAACAAACCAAATGTCTTAATATAAAGATGATAAATAAATTTTGGTATGTTCATACAGTGGAATAGTTTGCACTTCTTAAAATGTATTAACTAGAGCTACATTGATAAGTATAGATAAATTTCTTAAGCTAATGCTGTATGTGAAAAGTAACTTATAAATGACTTTTAAAAAATAAATGACTTGTATGAAACAGTTTATATTATTTTTTATGGATTTATAAATGTGTAGTAATAATATAAAAATATTTTTGGAAATGATTAATACCAAAGCCTGGATAATGGTTTCCTCTGGGGAAGAAAGGAACAATATGATTTGGGCCTCAGTGATACCTATACGGTAAAGTAAAACATTGGAGATAATGCAGGTAAGTGAAACAAACATGGAACTACGTGTAGATTTATTCATACTGAATGGTGGTCCTCTGCAGGTTTGTTCATGTTATTTTCAGTATTTTATTGTAGGTTTGAAATACTTCATGATTGAAAAGAAAAAAAAATTAATGACTTTGTGCAACTTAGAAAATTAGTATAATGGAAATATTTGTTAGGAAATATTACAGTTAAGGATGTTCATAAGGTTAACTAAATGAAAATTTTCTATAGTGGATTTCATTTGGATAGTGATAAAGTGTTTTATTCTTAGTCTAAATAAGAGATTTATAATAGATTGTTGTGTTAAATGCAATTTTGGGCCTAGGTTTTGTTAATTTAAAAAATCATGTTTAATTGCAATAAAGCATGTGTTGAAAAGGTGATTCTTTTTATATGCCCTTCCGATCCCAAGTATGGCCAGAAGGATATAAAGGTCACCAAGAATAATTTGGAGGTTGCCAAGGACTTACTTAAAAGTGTTTTCAAGTCCGACCGAGAACTCTGACATTTACAAATAGATAAGATGTGAATATTTAAAATCATGTTTTCTTTTCAGGTTTGATTTTAAAGAAACTACTTCACACAGGAAACTCCTTAAAGGTACAACTGTGTTTATTTTCTATGACTTTAAAAATACTGAGTAGAACATACATGCCACCTGTTAACACTTTTCATACCTAAACTTTTTCCTAAAGATCTCTGAATTGTCTTCAGTTTATTTAATTGAAGTGAATTCACTTAAAATGTAGCAAGAGGCCAGGTGCAGTGGCTCACTCCTGTAATCCCTGCACTTTGGGAGGCTGAGGTGGGTGGATCACTTGAAGCCAGGAGTTGGAGACCAGCCTGACCAACATGGTAAAAACCTGTCTCTACTAAAAATACAAAAATTAGCTAGGCATGGTGGCAGGCACCTGTACTCACAGCTACTTGGGCAGCTGAGGCAGGAGAATTGCTTGAACCCTGGAGGCGGAGGTTGCAGTGAGCTGAGATCACGCCACTGCACTCCAGCCGGGCGGCAGAGTGAGACTGTATCTTAAAAAAAAAAAAAAAAAAAAAAGTAGCAAGAGTTTGTTTGACAAACCATTCTAGGTTGACTGGGGACATTGAAAAATTGTTGTACTTTGCCACTCAGTGGACTCATTCACCAGCAATCTTTCCTCTTTATGGTCCCCAGAAGAAAAACATTATTTAGTCATTCGACAGATTATTCTTCATTCCACCATAGCCACTATTAGATGTAGAGGGAAGTAGGGGAGATACATATATATATATATAAACGTTTTTGTTTCTTTTTCATTATGTCATTGTACTATAATAAGAGAAGCTGCCTATTCCGAAAATATCTTACTGTAGGTTAGATAAAGTAACATTATTACAGGGGCTTTTGACTTCATGGCTTGGGTATAAAAGTACAAAGGAATAAGCCTTCCTGTAGCTTTTCTCCTGTTATCTGGCTGAACCATGAAAGTGACAGCAGTTGAATACCTTTGACAGTGGCCATGAACAAGCTCTGATAAGGTAATTTCCGAAGCTATCAGTGAGATTACGTAGTGGAAGAATGAGTGTTTTGCTTGTCAGAGATTGAATTTTCCTCTATTTCTCTTTTACTGTTTTTATGCTGAGAGAATGTTCATTAATCAATTAAAATATTTATTGTTTTCTGTGTACAGGGTATTGTTTTAGGTGCTTTAATAGAGTAGAACAAAGTTACTATCTTGGAGCTTAGAATCAAATAATAAGGAAATGAGATAATTTCAGAGAGGTTTTAAATAATTTTATTTAAATAATTTAAATCATTTTATTTTAACTTAATAATTTTAATAATTTCAGAACTTTTCAGGGGCAAGAACATTGAATTCTCAATGTGCCAGGATCCCCATAATCATTCCTCCTTTTACCAAACTCATTCTCACTACTAAGTCATTGTTCTCTCTCTTCTTGCTTCTTGGATTAGACTGGTGGTGATGGGAGGTAGGCAAGGAGGGAAGTAGACAAGAAGGAAATGATTTTCTAATTTTTATAAATGGAAATTATAGAATAAAAATTACCTGATGCCTTTAGAGAACAAGTTCATTCTATACTTGTTAAAAATCCGTGCATTTGTATTTCCAAATAATGATTTCAATAGATGCTATTGATATGTCTTGTCTCTCTCCTCTTCCTCAACTTCCCTTTCCTTCCCTGCCCGGCCTTTTGAAAGTATCATTCTGTAATCATCATCTAGAGAACTTTGTTTTTCAAAGGAAGGAAGGATTTCCATTATAAATAAAAATACTGTCTATTTTCATTTTATTTTATTTTAGATTAGGCGAGAAGGTGTTCGTCTTTTCTTACTGTGGTTGCAAGCTCTTCAGAATAACTGTAGCAAAGAACAGCTCTGGATGTTTTCATGCTTAATCCCTGGATTTTCAGCACCACAGTCTGAACATGGACCTCGAACTTTAGATAATCTCATTAATCCTCCACTCAACCTTCAAGAAAGTAAGATTCATGGGATGTTACCTGTCAGTATGTTTAAGCTTTCTATGTAGTCTCTTAGTGTATTTTTTCAAATGTCTGTGCATTAATTAACTGGGTAATCCAAGGCAATGTTTTAAAACATAGCTTTTATTATTATTCAGGTATGGTGAAGTCAGCAGATCAAGAAAGCTGTTGAAATAATAGTTTGTTACTCACAGTTCCCAAGCGGAAGGGGCATGCCATGCCACAAGGGCTACGTGGAGAAGCACCAGAGTTGGTCAGGAGGCAGAGGGAACCGGGAAAAACATGGGCAAGAGTCTTTATTATGATTTCTGTGGCAAGAAATAGGCAACCCAAGTTAAGCAAGTTTAGGATTAGCTAGTTTGAATAATTCCAGTGGGCTGTAGGGCATAAGAATTGTCCCTAGTTGTCTAGTACCCAATCCTTTTGTAATTAGGGCAAAGGAGTAGTCACCCTGAATGTGAGTGTAGAGGAGGTGGTAGGGGTGTGGGCTCTGGATTGGTTGGTTTGAATATGAAAGGCATGCTCACAGGCTAGTCACTTACTGTCTCTAGGAACTGGCTAGCCCTGGGAAGGACATATTCTCTCTAGAATCAGTAAGGCTTCAGAGGTGTAAGCATCAAAAACCTGCGGTTAATACAGATCATTTAACATTTTTCATTAATTACTATTACATATCACCTTGTATCCTGGAGTTAATTGGATGTACATTGAAGTACAAGTGTGTTTTATTTTGTCCATTAGATATGACTGAAAATGTTATATGTAAATTGAATTTTTATAAATTTTCATAAATGCTATTTAAAAATTTATAATTTCAATGATGTTTAATTTTTGCTTTCATTCGTGAGTCTTTGTGCTTTTTACCTTTTTTCTAATATTCCTTTTTTTTTTTTGAGACAGAATCTCACTCTGTCACCCAGGCTGGAGTGCAGTGGCGTGGCCTTGGCTCACTGCAACCTCCACCTCCTGGGTTCAAACAATTCTTCGGCCTCAGACTCCCTAGTAGCTTGGGCTATTGTTGCCTATGCTGTAGTGCACTCCCATGATCGGCTCACTGTGACCTTAGACTCTTGGGCTCAAGTCAATAACTGGGACTACAGGTGCATGCCACCCACCACACCTGGCTCATTTTAAAATTTTTTGTAGAGATATGGGGTCTTGCTATGTTGCCTGGCTGGCCTTAAACTCCTAAAGTCAAGCAGTCCTCCCACCTTTACCTCCCAAAATGTTGGGATCACAGGTGTCAGCCACTATGTCTGGTCTACTTAACAGATGTTCTATAAGCATTTTTTCTTCTGCCTCTCTTTATAGAGAGGTTTTCTTTCATCACTTTTTTTTAAGAGGTAAGGTCTCAAAGCTGTGTTGCCCAGATTAGAGTGCTGTGGCTTTTCACAGGTGCGATCATAATGCACTGTAGCCTTGAACTCTTGGGCTCAGGCAGTCCTCCAGCCTTAGCCTTCCTGAGTAGCTGGGACTACAGATGCATACCACCACACCCACTCTTTCATCAGTGTTTTTGTGGATGACTTTAAAAATAATTATTATTCATTTTAAATACATTTGTGACTGACTTCTGCCCCTTCTCTTTTTGAGAATAGAAGTTTTGCTTTTAGTCTATAAGATGTGGAAAATATGGAATCTCTGTATACTCCCCAGCGGAGACTAAGACATATTTATGGGAAGAGTGAGTATTAAGGGGATTTTTATAGCTTCACAAAATAAAGCTTTCATAAAGTGTGTTCTTCTGTATGATGACAGTGGTCCAGGAAGTCCAGAGTACAGATGATAAAGTTTGTACTTTCTTTTTTCTTTTCTTTTCTTTTTTTTTTTTTTTTTTTGAGACAAGAGTCTCACTCTGTTGCCCAGGCTAGAGTGCAGTGGCGCAATCTCGACTCACTGCAACCTCCGCCTCCCAGTTCAAGCAATTCTCCTGCTCCACAGTAGCTGAGATTACAGGCACATGCCACCACGCCAGGCTAATTTTTTGTATTTTTAGTAGAGATGGGGTTTCACCATGTTGGCCAGGCTGGTCTCGAACTCCTGACCTCAGATGATCCACCTGCCTTGGCCTCCCAAAGTGCTGGGATTATAGGCGTGAGCCACTGCGCCCGGCCTAAAGTTTGTATTTTTAAAGAATAATTTTTAAAAATGAGTGGCAGAATAACATACCATGTATTATTTAAGAACTGAAATCTACCTCTGTTGTGAGCTTGCTGGTTGATATTTACTGAGAGTCAGGTTTAGGGACCTACATGTGTTTACCAGGTACTAATTGTTCAGCTTAGGAAATATTTAAGAGAATTCAGCTAGTTGCGGGTTGACTTTCTTGCATTTGCATTTGTTATAATGAATTTTTTTGAACATCTGAAAAGTAAAAAATATAAAACTTTCTTATTTTGTAAGTGTTAACAGACTGGTACTTTGATAAATAACTGCATTATTACAAATGTTTGTGATCTTATGGAATTTTTGTAATGGCAGTCTTCATGTGAATTTCAAATTGCCAGAAGTTCTTTCTCAACTGAGATGTTACATACTTGTAATCGCTGTGTTATTTGTCTGTCCATCCCTTTGTCACATTCTCTCAATCAAGGGTTCACAAAACAGCTGATTATTAAAATTTGTGGCCAGGCACGTTGGCTCACACCTGTAATCCTAGCACTTTGGGAGGCTGAGGTGGGCAAATCACCTGAGATCAGGAATTTGAGACCAGCCTGGCCAACATGGTGAAACCCCATCTACTAAAAATACAAAAATTAGCTGGGTGTGGTGGCAGAAGCCTGGAATCCCAGCTACTTGGGAGGCTGAGGCAGGAGAATCGCTTGAACCTGGGAGGCGGAGGTTGCAGTGAGCCAAGATCGTGCCATTGCACTCCAGCCTGGGTAACAGTGAGACTCCATCTCAAAAATAATAATAATTATTATTATTATTATAAATAAATAAAATTTATTGTTGTGATCAACTATCAGGGATGATCTCAAGATTTATTTCAAGGATCGGTCATTAGAAAGTTTTCTAGCAATTTTCATTGCATACACATTTTGCAGTTAAAGTTTATTTGGTTATATTATTGTTTTACTAAATTTGTTTTGTAACTATACTATTCTTTTGTCTTTGGATAGCTCAAGTCACTATAGAAGAAATCACTCCTCTTGTCCCCCCACAATCAGGAGATAAAGGGCAAGAAGATCTCACAAGCTATTTTCTTGAAGCACTTCTAAAATACATAGTAATTCAGGTACTTGTTATCTTCTTTGATATCACACTCCTTACTATCCTATATGGGTGATTCCCTTTTCTCTCTCTTACCATTATTCTATCATAGTAGATATTTGCTTGTTTTCTTTTCGTCAGGGAGGTTGGAGGGGAAGGGTCAATGGCTTGCTTTTAATTAGCTTTAGCTTTTAAGCTTTTGCAAGTGTAATCAACCAAGTGATGGTGGTAGGGAATATTTCCTAAACTTGTCATGTAAACTCAAATTTTAGATTCTTCTTTGGGGTAAAATAGACTCTTCACTCTACAAGGGTATTCCTGAGTTACAAAAATTCTCTCTTCATGTTTTTTCCCTGTATTCCTCTATTCATCCTTGGCTGCCACAATAAAAAAGACAAAAAGTACAAGGACTTGTTTTTCTTGCATCTGTAGTGGAAACCTTAGCAGCAGACAGTAACTGCTCCAGGTCTATCACATAGTAGATGCATATATTTGCTTATTTTCTTGAAGAAGTGACAAATTTTTGCTATTGAAAATACATTAATATCTCTTTCTCAAATCATTGGAGGGATGATGACACTCTTAGGAATCCAGAGAGGGACATTTTTGTAGACTCTTTATGTGTATACCTTCTTATGTGAGACAGTTGCACTTATTTTCTAATCCTTTCATTTGTAATCAGCAGTTGTGATACTTCAAATGAAAAGCTGAAAATTGTTTGATTTAGGAATCAATCTGCCAATAGGGAGGCGGGCTGCAGGATGATCAGGAGAAATGTAATTTACACTTAAACCTGTTTGTATCTTTTGAATTTCTAGGTGCATGTATTTTGCAAGGTAACCTATTCACCTTTAGATATAAAATGTACATACCCTGATTGATGAAAACGCTTTTATTTGCACATTTCTTGTAACGGCTCCAAACACAAAAATGCCTTATACCTCAGAAACAAACATTATAAAGTTGATTTGGACCCTAAACTAGATTGCCAGAGTTTGAACCCTGATTCCACATTTTACTAATAGTGTGGCCATTGGCAAATTACTTAACCACTTGCTGTTTCTGTGTCCTTATTTGTAAAATAGAGATAAAAATAACACCATTTTGGTGTTTGAGGCCTAAATAGTGAAAAGTGCTTAGAATAAAATATTGCACAGCACACCGTAAGTGTTCTGTAGTGGGCAGATGTTGTGATCATCATTGTTATTACTAGTTTTTCTTTAAAAAATACTTTTGTACTTCGTATAGATTTTAAATATTGCTTTACTGATTTATTGAGCTATAATTGATACACAATAAACTGCAACATTTGAAATTTACAGTTTAATGAATTTTATTACATGTATATATCCATGAAACCTTTACCACAATTAAGATAATGTATATATTTATCACCTCTAGGCATTTTCTTGGATCTTTGTTTGCTTTTTTATTTGTTTGTTTGAGACAAGGTCTTGCTCTGTCACCCAGGCTGGAGTACAGTGGCCCAATTATGGCTTACTGCAGCCTCAACCTCCTGGGCTCAAGTGATCCTGCCACCTCAGCCTCCCAAGTAGCTGGGACTACAGACCACTGAGCCGGGTTAATTAAAACTTTTTTTTTTTTAGAGCGATAAGGTCTCACTCTGTTGCCCAGGCTGGTCTCAAACTCCTAAGCTCAAGTGATCTTCCCACTTGAATCACAGCCTCGCAAAATGCTGTGATTATAGGTGTGAGCCACCATGCCCCTTGGATCCCTTTGTAATTCATCCCCTTGAATTACTACATCATCATTTTATCCTTAGACATCCATTGATCTGTTTTTTGTCATTATAGAATAATTTGCATTTTCCATAGTTTTATGTAAGTATAATCATAGGGTACATACTTTTTTTGGTCTTGTTTTCTGTTTGATTATTTTGAGAATTGTCTGTCTTGTACGTGTCGGTAGTTTGCTCCTTTTATAGCATTCCATTGTGGGGGACACCAGTTTATCCAGTTATTTGTTCATGGTTATTTGAGTGGTCTCTAATTTTTGGCTATTTAAAGTAAAACTGCTATGAATATTGGTAAACAAGTTTTTGTGTGAACATATAACAGTAGAATGGTTGGGTCAGATAGTCGGGGTATATACTGACTGTTTAAGAAACTAGCAAACTGTTTTCCAAATGACTGTACCTTTTTACATTCCACCAGCAATATGTTAAGACTTATACAATTGCTTCATATGCTCACCAACAGTTGGTATGGTCAATTTGTAATTTTAGCCATTTTAGTGAATGTGTAGTGGTATCTCATTATGGTTTTAATTTGTATTTCCCTAACAGCTAATGGTACGTTGAATATCTTTTTATGTGCTTATTTTTCATCCATATATCTTGGATGAAGTGTCTGTTCACTTTTTTTTGCCCATTTTTAAATTGGGTTGTCTTATTAAGTTTTTTATGTGTTTTAGAAAGAAGTCCTTAATCAGATATATGTTTTGCAAATATTTTCTTCCAGTAGCTCATCTTTCCATTTTCATGGCAGTTTTTTAAGAAGTTTTTTATTTTGATGAAGTCCACTATACCACTTTTTTAATGGATCTGACTTTCAGAATTGTTTCTAATCTTCGCCTAATCAGATGTCACAAAGATATTCTCCTACGTTTTCTTCTTGAAGTTTTATAGGTTTTTTTTTGTTTTACATTAAGGTCTGTGGTCCATTTTGAGCTAATTCTGATGTATGAGCAATATTGGCCTTAATCCTTTGATTAAGGTAGTGTCTGCCAGGCTTTTCCAGTGTAATATCAGTAAGTATTGCACTGGAAAATCAACAAGTATTTTGTGGGAAGTACTGTGTAGCTACCTAAATATTCCATTTCTTATAGAAGTTTCACACATGTTTTAACATCCATTGAAGGCTTTTGACTTGGTAGTTATGAGGGTTATTACCAAATGGTAATTTTTTAAAAACAGCTTTTTTGAGATATGATGCACATTTCATACAGTTCACTCACTTAAAACATACAGTTCAGTGTTTTTTAAGTATATTCACAAGGTTACACAACCATCACAGTATAATTTTAGTGCTAATAAGAAACCTCATACCCATTAGGAGTCAGTCATCCCCAGCCCTAGGCAAACATGAATTGATTTTCTGTCTCTATGTATTTGCCTGTTCTGGACATTTCATGTTAATAGGATCATACAATATGTAGTCTTTATTGACTAGCTTCTTTTACTTAGCAAATGTTTTCAAGGTGTATCCATGTTGTAGCATGTATCGATACTTCATGTTTATTGTGCTGAATAATATTATATTGTATACGTATACAATATTTTGTTTATCTCTTCATCAGCCAATGAATATTTGAGTTATTTCCACTTTTTGGCCAACTGGTGATATCAATTCCATCATTAATTCTACATTCAAGAGTTGGCTACATACTGTAGGAAAAAGCTTTCTCCCCTCCCCGTTTATTTACTTACTTATTTATCTCAACATGGATTTATGCATTCCTGGTAATTCATGTGTTAGTATTTACTACAGTTACTAATTTTGATGCTCAGATTGTCCTAAATTTGTCTAGTGGAAGTTCCTTCAAGCTGACTCCTATGCCTTTGAATTGTTTCCATCTTTGAGCACTTCCATACTTCCTGGCACCACAAGATGTTCCAAGCTCATCTCATACCTTCCTTGCTCTGTCTGGAATCTGCTGCTTCTCTAAGCTGTCATTCATTTTAATGAAGAATTGTATTCACAGACACAGATACACACAAATCCATATTCCTATCTGTCTGTCTATCTATCTGTCTGTCTGTCTGTCTATCATAATGTTAATTCATACCCATTTTCCAAATTTCAATCTAGTACCACAGGGTTCATTCCCATTTCTTCCTTTCCACATTTATAACTCTTACCTGTCAATGAGAAATGTGGCTCATATTATTCTCAGTGTATTTACTTATTTAATCAGTTCCCCCTTGTGTATGATCAATCTCCTGTTGCCACCATTGCCCTCCTCTGCAGACATTCTCCTTAACTTGATTGGGTTCCATTACCCCATTCTGGGCCTTTGCCAACCACCTGCTTGGATGTCTTTCTCGTACCCTATATTATACTACTGTATCTCTTTCTGACCTCACTTCTCCCACTTCGTGGACACCCTCCTCACCCCTCTCAGATTGTGAGTCCCCACTGGGTTCCTGCCTCTGCTGTACCCTCTTTATGGATGCCCTGTGTCCTGTGCTCAGGCTCTGATTATCTGCACTTGACTGCTGCTACTGCTTACATACACACACTCCTACCACATATGCTTATGTATTTTGTATGATTTTTTAGGCTGAATTATTCAGGAAGGGACAAAAGGGAGAGAACTTTAATATTTTTGTCATTAGTAGGGCCAACTTTTGTATAATTTTCATAGTTTTTTGAAGCACACTACTAGGATTTTTAAAAAATATACGTAATGTACTTGTTTGACATTAGACCAATTTAAAAGATTTGTCCTTACGCTATGTATCATGATCTTTAGTGTTAACAGTTCAGTGTATTGCAACCTTTTATAAGCTTGTTTATAATTGCTAATACTTCCTTTTAAGAGATTCTTTCTTCTGGAATGATTCTAATTATATAATTTATTTTTAGGTAAAAAGTTTAGAATGGAAGAACAAAGAAAACCAAGAAAGGGGATTTTCATTTTTGTTTTCACATTTTAAGAAATACTACTTGCCTTATATTTTTCCAAACATCTGTAAGGAAAACAGTTTATATCATCCTATACTTGGTAGGTAATGTTTGGAATTTTCTGAAAGAACACACATAAGAGTAAAATAATCTCTCACTGTAAAGTTGGCATTTGTTACTGCAGGAAACTGATCATATTTAATACTTGTATTGGTTGGTACAGATATGATACCTAGATTCATACTGAAAGCAAATTTATATTAATAGGAAATTTTCAATGAGAATGAGTTTTTTTTTTTTTTTTTTTTTTTTTAAGAGACAGGGACTCACTCTGTCACCAAGGAGGCTAGAGTGCAATGGCATGATTATAGCTCACTGTAGCCTTGAACTGCTGAGCTCAGGCAATCCTCCCATCTCAGCCTCCCTAGTAGCTAGGACAACAGTCATGCACCACCACATCTGGCTAATTATTTTTTTTTTTAGAGATAGGGTCTCCCTATGTTGCCCAGGCTGGTCTTGAACCCCTAGCTTCAAGTGATCCTCCCCCTTGGCCTCCCAAAGTGCTGGAATTGTAAGCATGAGCCACCACATACAGCCAACAATGAACAGATTTTTTAAAAACTTATTCTCTGGATCTTATCAATTAGAAAAGTTAGCCCACCAGAAATATTTGTGGTTGTAAATTAAACTGAATTCTTGTTTGGTATGATCCTTAGACTATACTATAAATTTTATTTTTAAGGTCCCCCCATATGGGGGTTAAATCAAATATTAGTCTTATTCAAATTCTATATGAATAATTACATAGCCATGTTTCATCCAGTATTTATATAGATGGTGCAAAAGTAATGGCAGTTTTTGCAATTACTTTTAATAATTATTGCCCCAACATACCTCTTGGAGCCTTGAGCCTAGAGCCTTGTGTACAAATCCTGGGTTAGAAGCTTATCTCTGCCATATATAGAAGGTATTGGTCATCCGTAGGTAAATTGTCTCTTTCCCAGAAAGGTGTTCCTAATACCAAGTTTAGGGAATTCACAGGCTTAGGTAAAACCTCATATTTGGTATGACTTCAAAATATGTGTTTCAGTGTTAGGTTAATTGAAGTGAGCTCTTATTTATTTTAAATAGTTCTGGAAGCTTCTTTGTACTTAGGTAGGTTTATTGAACTTTTTGATATTTTGTAAAAATAGATGTTTCTATATATCATCCTGATATATATGGTTCACTCTTCTGAGTTCCATGCAACATCTGGCAAATTTTGAAATGTCATTTTTGTGCTAAAGCTAGTTCTAAAACCAGAATACAGTAACAATATTTTCTTAAATATTTAAAAATGTAGGTCTTTTCTAAACATAATTTCTTTCTTATTTTGGTTTTCATTTTCCTTTTATTTTGCACAGACATCCCACAGATGAGACCAAAGCCACATTATGTCATGATAAAGAAAGATGCTGAAACCAATGAAGCAATCTATTGTACAAAGGAGCCTTTCATTAAGGCTCGTGTTATTGTCATTCGTTGGCTGGTTTCTTTCTGGCTGGAGCCAAAACCACATACAGGACCTCATATTCCTGGGATGGAAGGTGAAGTCTTGCCAAAGAATATTCAGGTAATGCACAAATGAGGCAGGCTTGTTAAAGTTAGAAATGGCTTTTGAGATTTAGTCCATTGATTTCAATTGCCTTAGGTGGAGAGTACACTTAAATAATAGTGCTATTATATTTGTATAAATATATTTTATAAATGCAAATTTTACTTATAGAGTTAATAAGTTTCCTGATAAAGAAATGAAACTTGGGAAGTATAGAAGATAATTTCATTAGTATATCAGTCTCAGCTTCTTATTTCTATATTTTAATTATACAATACTAAAAATATTCTTTATTGTACAGATAAATCTTATAAGTGAAAATAACTGTGATCAAATGGTAGGACCTTGATGGCCCTTTTTATTTGGGGGCATTCACAAAATGCAGATTAAAAGACCTGTTCACACCCCCTTCCCCCTTTTTCAACAAAGACTCCCCGTCTAGAAATGTGATATAAAATTATAAAGCAATACAGTAGAGTAATATTTCAAACTGTTGTTTTGGATTTAACAGTTTACCTTTTTTTCATTCTTCTTTTTTATTTTCTCTTTTCCCTCATGGTACATTTTCCTAAACATGTCTACATTACAGTATTTTTACTATTTTTATTTTCCTTCCCTCAGATTTTCTTACTTAGTTTTTAAAATCTTAAACTGTGTGTGTTTTTTCTGTAACACCTTAAATCTTTTATAAGTAGAATAAAGGTATAAAGTGTGTTTAATTAATCAAAATTCAGAAAATTTGAGTTTTATTCCTCTTAGTTTATTTACCTATAGCAAACTGTATGGTGTGTGTCCTCCAAAACTTTGCTCTAAGTTCTGTAAGTGAAAATTCTCAAGCAGAACTATCTGCTTTCTGATCCTAGAACGTAATGGATGAAAATCATAAATGTTTTTAGTTGGAAAGGTATATTTGAGATCATTTATTTAAGCTCTGTTATTTTATGGATGACAAAACTGAGGCCAAAAATTGAGTAACTTAACAGAAAGTAATTTATACCACAGAATAGTGCTACTTCTACCATATAGGAATTTGCTTATCACCACCTTAAGACTTAATTTTCCCCTGTCTTTCTGATTAGGCTTGATCTTCAGCCTTGGTGAAAATTCGATTGTCAGAATTATAGAATTTTCTCTCAAGTTTTCTAATATTTTCTTTTAGTTTCGTTTCTACTTCTGTCATAAATTTTGTTCCTTTGTTTTTTGTTTTGTTTAAGAAGCTTTTACTTATGTAAATTTTTGTCCACAGTAAAATAGAGATAATTTTAAACATTAAGGTTTTATTAGGTAAACATTCTGATGTTAAGTTATTTACTTATTCTTGAAGGTCTGAACTGTCTCTAATTCCATTATTCATCCACCCAGCTTTAATTAATAACTTGTTTGAACTGTAGACTTACTGAGAAACATGTATAACTATAGGTGGATAGATGATTAATTACCACACATTTTGGAGTATCTCTGTCACTTAGATGTTGAGTTATTTGCATTGCCAATTAATTATTTAGAATGGCTTTTAAATGAAACTCTATGCTCAGAGTTTAAGCAGTGGTATAGATTACTTGGGAAATGTTTTGGATTTTGTCAGTATTACCTATTAAAAGACAAAATGCACAGTGAAATGATTATGATATTGTGTCTCTCTCTTTTTTTTTTTTTTTTTTTTGTATTTTAGAGAGCAGCTGCTAGTTTAGTATCCAGAGAAGAAAGCAAAAATGATAATGCTGATAAAGCAGACAGAACTACAGAACCCGAACAGTCTCATTCCAATACAAGCACTCTCACGGAGCGAGAACCTAGCTCATCTAGTCTCTGTAGTATTGATGAAGAACATCTCACAGACATTGAAATAGTTCGCAGAGTTTTTTCTTCTAAAAGAAGTAATGTAAACTTTGTGACAGAGATATTTCGTCAGGTAACATACCCCTCAGTATTTTTAATTTATAAGGGAGGCTTTTATCTTTAATATTAAACATACTGATTTTTAGCTGGGAACAGTGGTGTGTACCTTTAGCTGTAGTTGTTCAGGAGGCAGAGGTGGGAGAATCGCTTGAGCCCAGGAGTTTGAGGGCACTTTGAACAACATGCAGAGACTGCATCTCTTAAGAAAGGAAAGGAAAGGAAAGGGAAAGGGAAGGGGAAGGGGAAGAGGAAGGGGAAGGGGAAGGGAAGGGAAGGGAACAGAAGGGAAGGGAGACAGAAAGGAGGAAGGAAGGAAGGGAGGGAGGGAGGGAAGGGAAGGGAAGGGAGGAAGGAGATCACTGATTATTAGCTATTTAAAATATATTCTTCATGTAGATTTTTTAAGTTTATACTTAGTTTATAAAATGTATCTCTAATCCTTTAGTATTTTCTATTCTTTATATATTTTAGTTTGTGATACTTTTAACTTAATAATTACTTTTCCCCTTATACTCCTCCTGTTACCAGAATAATTTTTAAAATTACTCATTATAGATTGAAACTCTTCTATCATTTGATTAATAAACTATAGTAAAATTATTTTATCTTCCACTCTCTCATCAGTAAATGGTTTATGATTATAGGAAGGGAGGTTTTTATTGCTTTTACCCTCAAGGCTTAGTTTTGTCCTCTAAGGCATTCTGAAGTCAAAGTTGATTAAGACAGATATTTCTTAGGGAAAATATAGAAAGAAAGGGAAAATAAAAGAACAAAAAGCTATTTCACATGAAGATAGCTAGAAATCCCTAAGTGCGTGTTCTCAAATATGTAGACATTTTGTGGAAAAGAAACCTTATGAAAACTACCATTTGCTCTTGATGGCAAAGGCACTTAACTTTTACAGGTAAACAACATTGAGTTTTGCAGCTGAGGGGGATCATTCAGGTGTCTCAGCAAGTAAGTGGTAGATCTTTGACTATGAAATGCCCACATCCTGGTTCCCATGTCAGTGCTCTTTATTCAGTGCCACACTGCGTTCACATGCCAGGGGGCTCTCTAGGCAAAGCAAATACTCTTGATCTCCCACACATATTTATTGATGTGTAAAACAAAGCATGAGAGAGCATTAGTCTTGTCAGCCTAAATTAAAGAAACAAACTTGTTTTCATTTTTTGTCCAGCATTAGCAGTGGTTCTAGCCAGATTTAAGGTTTGTGTTAACAGAATATATAACAATTGGGAAAGGAAAGATATTTGACAAATTATGTTGGAATACTTGTGGGGAATTTTAAAGCTTATAGAACTATTCAGCCTTTCCAGTTGTTGAGTCAGTTTAAATAAGTTTATTTTTCTAGGCATTTACTTATTGTGTTTGTTTTCAAATTTGTTGACAAAGCTCATCACATCCTCTTATCCTTTTAACCTCTAAAGCATTTATATTCATATTCCTCCTTTTCATTCCCATCAGTGCAGTATTTAATTGCCTGGTAATTTTTTAATTTTTTTGCAGAGTGGGGTCTGGCTATGTTGTCCAGGCTGGTCTTGAACTCCTGACCTCAAGCTATCCTCCTGCCTTGGCCTCCCAAAGCGTTGGGATTACAGACATGAGCCACTGTGCCTGGCCCTATCCCTTGTTTGTTTCTCTCTCTCTCTCTCTTTTTTTTTTTTTTTGATGGTGATTCTTGCCAGAGATTTGTCAGTTTTATTATTTTCTTTCTGTCTTTTTCTATCTTTTCCCCCGAGACCCCATTCCTTTTCCTTTAGTGGTTGTCATATAAGTTTTAACATGTATACTTCACTTTTCAAGTTCTAAAGTTATTTTTTTACCCTCTTCCTAATCAATACAAGGACCTTAGAACCCTACCAGTCTGATTTTTCCCCCCAACATATATATTAAGTAATTTTGTTCTGTTTTTTGTGTTGGTGTATATTTGTTACATATTTGCCACTTTATTTTATCATGATTTCTTCCTTTTCAGATCTTCTATTTAGAATCACTTTCCTCTGCTTGAAGTTCATCATTTAGAAATTACTTTAGTGGATGTATGTTGGTATCAAACACTTTTAATTTTATGATTTTCCCAACTTTATTGAGGTATACCCAGCAAATAAAAATTGCATATATTTAAGGTATACATTGTGATGTTTTGATACACCTATACATTGCAGATGATTACTACAATCAATCTGGTTAACATAATCATGGCCTTATGTAGATAAAATTTCATTTGCTTATATATGGTAAGAACACTTAGGATAAAATCTTCTAGCAAATTTCAAGTGTAAAATACAGGATTATTAACTGTAGTCACCATGCTAGATATCCAGAACCTGTTCATCCCACATAACTGAACCGTTGTACATTTTGATCAGCATCTCCCATTTTGCCTACTGCTCAGCCCTTAGTCACTACCTTTCTACTCTGTTTTTATAAGTTTGATTTTTTAGATTGCACATTTAAGTGAGATTATACAATAAATTGTCTTTCTGTATCTAGCTTATTTATTTCACTTAGCATAATGTCTGCTGGGTTAGTCCATGTTGTTGCAAATGGTGGAATTTCCCTCTTTTTGTTTTTTTGAAACAGGGCCTTACTCCATTTCCCAGGCTGTAGTACAGTGGTGTGATCACAGCTCACTGCTCAAGTGATACTTATGCCTCAGCCTCCTGAGTAGCTGGGACTACAGGTGCACACCACAATCCCTACCTAATTTTAAAAAATTATTTTATAGAGAGGGGTTCTCACTGTATCGCCCAGGCTGATCTCTAAGTCCCTGCCTCAAGTGATCCTCTCACGTCGGCCTCCCAACGTGCTGGGATTGAAGGCGTGAGCCACTATGCCTGGCCCTAGGATTTTCTGCCTTTTTTTTTTTTTCTTTTTTTTTTTGAGATGAAATCTCGTGCTGTTTCCCAGGCTGGATATGGTGGCACTATCTTGGCTTACTGCAAGCTCCACCTCCCGGGTTGAAGTAGTTCTCATGCCTCAGCCTCCTGGGTAGCTGGGATTATGGGCATGTGCCACCACGTCCGGCTAATTTTTGTATTTTTAGTAGAGACGGGGTTTCACCATGTTGGTCAGGCTGGTCTCGAACTGCTCACCTCGTGATCTGCCCACCTTGGCCTCCCAAAGTGCTGGGATTACAGGTGTGAGCCACTGTGCCCGGCCAGATTTTCTGCTTTTTGAAGGCTGGATAATACTATGTGTGTGTGTGTGTGTGTGTGTGTGTGTGTGTATGTGTATGTGTGTATATATTTCTGGCTCTCTGCTCTGTTCCATTGCTCTATATATCTGTTTTTAATGCTGGTACCATAGTGTTTTGATTACTGTTTTGTAATGTATTTTGAAATCAAGACATGTGGGTACCTCCTGCTTTGTTCTCCTTGCTCAAGATTATTCCAGGTCTTTTGTTGCTTCTTCATAGAGGAATTAACTGCTGATTTATGAACTTGAATATTCTGGTTTCTTTGACAGTTATTTCTCATTATAAATTTATAAATTATCACTCTGATTTTATACATCAGTTTTTAGCTATGGCTAATATCAGTTTTTCCTCACAATTCATATTTAGCATGTTGGCAAAATAATATTTTGAAATCTGCCAGGACGTAGTTCTCTGGTGTGTAGTAAATTCAAGCCACTAGGATGTAGTCTGACAATTTGTGTAATATTTTAGCTCTGGAGGATATTAACTTTTTAAGATTATTAAATTTTGTTTTTCAGTGTTTTAGATTGACAGCAAAATTGAGTGGAAAGTACATACTAATTTTTTAAAACAGGTTAATTTTTCTGTATCTTAGAATTTCTTTGGGATCATTTTAACGTTTTAAATTTTATTTTGAATGTTTTTAAGGAAGGCTGAGCTGTTGCTACAACTGTAAAATAAATATTCTTAAAGCAGGCAGTGATGATCAAAATCTTACCATTTGACCATTAAGCTGCTAGAATATGAGAGTGATAATTTAGGAATGAGTTGATTAAAGAAAGTAACAAATAAAGTAGTTTACTAGGGAATTAATAATAGCAAATAAACAAAAGGATTAACAAATAACAATAAATATTCTGTTGATATTGCACGTTAACTTTTCATCATCTTGGGAGCTTTTTTGCTGGTTTCATTCAGATAAAATAAGTTCATTTGACCACATGGTTATTATTTAATACACCTACTGATATCTCTAGAATAGAAAGTGGCAGGTTTTAGGTAAGGGTTTTGTGATTTTTAAGGTTGATATTAGCAGGTAGTGTCATAAAAAAATAATAAAAAGTAAAAGCAATTTAATTCTTTTTTTTTTTTTTTTTTTTTTTTTTTGAGATGGAGTCTCGTTCTTGTTGCCCAGGCTGGAGTGCAGTGGTGTGACCTCAGTTCATTGCAACCTCTGCCTCTCAAGTTCAAGCGATTCTCCTGCCTCAGCCTCCCGAGTATTTGGTATTACAGGCATGTGCCACCGTGCCTGGCTAATTTTGTATTTTTAGTAGGGACAGGGTTTCTCCATGTTGGTCAGGCTGGCCTTGAACTCCCGCCCTCAGGTGATCCGCCTGCCTTGGCCTCCCAAAGTGCTGGGATTACAGGCGTCAGCCACCGCACCCAGCAGCAATTTAATTCTATTTCCACCTAAAAAGTAAAGTAAAAATATTAACCCATAAACACACACACACATAAGGAAAAGACTTTGGGTGATGAGATTAAGAGTATTTTTGCTGTTTTACTTTTCCATGTCTGGATTGTGTAAATCTTTTTCTAGGAAAATGTGTATTTGTGATGAGGAAAATATTTATGTTTTTTTAAGATCCCAGAAAATACCAGAAGAAAAGAATAACTATGAAATTTTTCTTTTAAATTTTGCCTTATTGTTAGACTATAGAACTTGATTATATGTAAAATGAAATATACAAGCCTTAACTTTTTTCTTTGTATGCTTGGAAAAGGTGAGGTACCTTATTACATATGATTTTTTATTAGATTTTGGAGGCAAATTTAATTTTTATTTTAAAATCAAAATCTATTTTAAAAGTAATAGTTCTCAAAAGACAATGATGACTGGGTGTGGTGGTGTGTGCCTATAGTTCAAGCTACTCAGGAAACAGAGACAGGAGAATCGCTTGAGGCCAGGAGTTCAGTCTAGCCTGGGCAATGTAGCAAAATCCTGTCCCTAAAATAATAAAAAATTTAAAAACCACAATAATGTAAGTTGCAAAAAAGTGCAACTTATGAAAAGTTGTATTTACATTGACCTTTGTAAGAGCTCAGTTATTTCAGGAAGCTAGGAATATCACCATTCTGAGTAATACAATTTCAACTAATCTTTACTTCTTCTATTTGAAGTCAGTTCCTGTCTACCACAAACATTCCTATATCAGTGTGCAAATAATTTGGAGACAACAGGCTTTTTATGACAATGAATTGGTTAACTTTTAAAAGTTGTTTTTTATCTCACATTTTATAATAAGATAGAAATACATGTACAGCAGGTCTTAATATCCCTGATGAACATCGATGCAAAAATCCTCAATAAAATACTGGCAGACCGGATTCAGCAACACATCAAAAAGCTTATCCACTATGATCAAGTGGGCTTCATCCCTGGGATGCAAGGCTGGTTCAACATTCGCAAATCAATAAACATAATCCAGCATATAAACAGAACCAAAGACAAGAACCACATGATTATCTCAATAGATGCAGAAAAGGCTTTTGACAAAATTCAACAGCCCTTCATGCTAAAAACGCTCAATAAAGTCGGTATTGATGGAACGTACCTCAAAATCATAAGAGCTATTTATGACAAACCCACAGCCAATATCATACTGAATGGGCAAAAGCTGGAAAAATTCCCTTTGAAAACTGGCACAAGACAGGGATGCCCTCTCTCACCACTCCTGTTCAACATAGTGTTGGAAGTTCTGGCTAGGGCAATCAGGCAAGAGAAAGAAAGAAAGGGTATTCAGTTAGGAAAAGAAGAAGTCAAATTGTCCCTGTTTGCAGATGACATGATTGTATATTTAGAAAACTCCATTGTCTCAGCCCAAAGTCTCCTTAAGCTGATAAGCAACTTCAGCAAAGTCTCAGGATACAAAATTAATGTGCAAAAATCACAAGCATTCTTATACACCAGTAACAGACAAACAGAGAGCCAAATCATGAATGAACTTCCATTCACAATAGCTTCAAAGAGAATAAAATACCTAGGAATCCAACTTACAAGGGATGTAAAGGACCTCTTCAAGGAGAACTACAAACCACTGCTCAGTGAAATCAAAGAGGACACAAACAAATGGAAGAACATACCATGCTCATGGATAGGAAGAATTAATATCGTGAAAATGGCCATACTGCCCAAGGTAATTTATAGATTCAATGCCATCCCCATCAAGCTACCAATGAGTTTCTTCACAGAATTGGAAAAAACTGCTTTAAAGTTCATATGGAACCAAAAAAGAGCCCGCATCTCCAAGACAATCCTAAGTCAAAAGAACAAAGCTGGAGGCATCACGCTACCTGACTTCAAACTGTACTACAAGGCTACAGTAACCAAAACAGCATGGTACTGGTACCAAAACAGAGATATAGACCAATGGAACAGAACAGAGTCCTCAGAAATAATACCACACATCTACAGCCATCTGATCTTTGACAAACCTGAGAGAAACAAGAAATGGGGAAAGGATTCCCTGTTTAATAAATGGTGCTGGGAAAATTGGCTAGCCATAAGTAGAAAGCTGAAACTGGATCCTTTCCTTACTCCTTATACGAAAATTAATTCAAGATGGATTAGAGACTTAAATGTTAGACCTAATACCATAAAAATCCTAGAGGAAAACCTAGGTAGTACCATTCAGGACATAGGCATGGGCAAAGACTTCATGTCTAAAACACCAAAAGCAACGGCAGCAAAAGCCAAAATTGACAAATGGGATCTCATTAAACTAAAGAGCTTCTGCACAGCAAAAGAAACTACCATCAGAGTGAACAGGCAACCTACAGAATGGGAGAAAATTTTTGCAATCTACTCATCTGACAAAGGGCTAATATCCAGAACCTACAAAGAACTCAAACAAATTTACAAGAAAAAAACAAACAACCCCATCAAAAAGTGGGC
The DNA here is from genome assembly GCF_008728515.1 of Papio anubis. NCBI lineage: Eukaryota > Metazoa > Chordata > Mammalia > Primates > Cercopithecidae > Papio > Papio anubis. The sequence continues at coordinate 70,795,621 of NC_044982.1, forward strand.
AAAGGATATGAACAGACATTTCTCAAAAGAAGACATTCATACAGCCAACAGACACATGAAAAAATGCTCATCATCACTGGCCATCAGAGAAATGCAAATCAAAACCACAATGAGATACCATCTCACACCAGTTAGAATGGCGATCATTAAAAAGTCAGGAAACAACAGGTGCTGGAGAGGATGTGGAGAAATAGGAACACTTTTACACTGTTGGTGGGATTGTAAACTGGTTCAACCATTATGGAAAACAGTATGGCGATTCCTCAAGGATCTAGAACTAGATGTACCATATGACCCAGCCATCCCATTACTGGGTATATACCCAAAGGATTATAAATCATGCTGCTATAAAGACACATGCACACGTATGTTTATTGCGGCACTATTCACAATAGCAAAGACTTGGAATCAACCCAAATGTCCATCAGTGACAGACTGGATTAAGAAAATGTGGCACATATACACCATGGAATACTATGCAGCCATAAAAAAGGATGAGTTTGTGTCCTTTGTAGGGACATGGATGCAGCTGGAAACCATCATTCTCAGCAAACTATCACAAGAACAGAAAACCAAACACCGCATGTTCTCACTCATAGGTGGGAACTGAACAATGAGATCACTTGGACTCGGGAAGGGGAACATCACACACCGGGGCCTATCATGGGGAGGGGGGAGGGGGGAGGGATTGCATTGGGAGTTATACCTGATGTAAATGACGAGTTGATGGGTGCTGACGAGTTGATGGGTGCAGCACACCAACATGGCACAAGTATACATATGTAACAAACCTGCAGGTTATGCGCATGTACCCTAGAACTTAAAGTATAATAATAATTAAAAAAAAAAAAAAAAGAAACATTGTTTAACTATAATGTTGATGGCAAAAAAAAAAGATTCCCACCAGGGGCCACTGTCTGTGTGGAGTTTGCATGTTCTCTCCATGTCTGTGTGGGTTTTCTCTAGGTACTACGGTTTCCTCCCATATCCCAAAGCTGTGCGCATTAGGTGAATTGGTGTGTCTAAATGGTCTCAGTCTGGGTGAGTGTTGGGGTGTATGTGATTGCACCCCACAATGGAATGGCATCCTGTCCAGGGCTGGGTTCCTGTCTTGTCCCTGAGCTGCTGGGATACACTGGCCACCAGTGACCCCGAATTAGAATATTTGGGTAATTAATTGTCTTACTTTTATTAATCTTTCTTAAATGTACATATAGCTCACATTTATTTCAGTGTTTAATATTGTAAGTGTTTTGGTCTCTATTTAGAAGTTTGGTGATTTTTTTTTTTTTACTAGAAATATCCCATAGGAACTTAACTCTTAATGGCAAAATGAGTTTTGTTCTATGTCATCGTTTTGCTTAAAGTTGCAGTTTCCAAGAATCCATGATGTGATGTCAAAAACATTGCTCCTTTAGTGGTTTGTGGCAAAGGAAAAAGTATCATTATCTTGATTCTCCTTTTTTTTCCCTAGGCATTTTTATTACCAATTTGTGAAGCAGCAGCTATGAGAAAAGTGGTAAAAGTATATCAAGAATGGATCCAACAAGAGGAAAAACCCTTGTTCATGCAAGAGCCTGAAGAAATTGGGATCACTTCTTCAGACCTCCCTTGCATTGAAAATGTCACAGACCATGATACTTCAATGGAAGAAGGAGAAAAAAGAGAAGAGGTAAAGTTATAAGATTTATATATTTTAGTGTTAGTCTAATAGATTAAGACTTTTGCAGAAACATAATAATGGGTTAACACAAATATACTTATTAAATGGGAAGATAAATATATCTTTCCGTATATTTTGTAACAATTTAGGTAATATAACAGTAGTCATCTCAGTACTGTGGAGGAAAGCCCTGTGATACCACAACTTTTAAAAATTAATACTGAGGTTGTATACTGATTCTTTAAGCCATTGTCTAGATAAAAATTATATACTATTATAAAGGTATAATATTTCAAACTGTGATACTACATCAAAATGGATTTTAAAATACATACTTTCGGGGGGGTTATTACCAAACCACAATTCCTCCTTCCCTGGAAGGAGTAACTGTTTAGGAGTGGCTACCCAGCACAAGCCATAATGTTTGTGCTCCCTCCTTGGAATCTTTTGCACTAGAGCTGATTTCAGAATGTGAAACTTCTTGACTTGATAAAATAAGTTCTTTTGTGATAAGAAAGACTAGAGTTTACTCACAGCGGGGAAACGGTGAGGAAAGAGAGAGTAGTAGAGGTGGCATTTGGGTCCCTGGTTCCATTTTTTCCTTTGGTTGTTCAACCTTTGTCACAGGTCAGGCTCTCCAACAGCAGATGCTAAGATGGAGTTAGGAGTGCAGAAAGTTTATTGAAAGTGATTTATCTGTTTTGCCTGATTTGCCTTTCACCATAAAGTTGTCTGCAATTGATACCTATGTTGCTAAATCTAGATAGGAACGATTGAGTAATGTTTATTCACTTTAGTGGTTAATCTAACCTCATCAGTGGAATTTAGTCAGGATACTAATGTATGAATGAATAGGCCAATTCTGTAGGGATTTGATGAGCCTGAGCATTTGTGTATGTATATATGTGTATATGTATATATACACACATACGTAGAGCACCCTCCCCCCTTCTAAGAAAGGGAAAAATGTAACTGAGAAATATAATTGAAGTAAATAAAATTAACCATATAAATTATGAAGTAATATCTACAGTCCTAATTCTTACACAGCAATGAAAAATATCAAATTTATTGATATTTTTATGCTGGAAAATAAACCTATGAGTTTAAAAATAATTTGCCTTCCCTGACCTTTTTAGTCATGATGTGCCATATATAATGAGCCTACCCCACACCATTTACTATTCTTAAATAAGAATGATGGATAATATAAGCTATCTACATGTATAATTGAAAAACAAACAATGGAAGGAATGAAAGAGAGGAAAGGGTAGATTGGTGGTGTTAGGTGTGCTGTGTAGGTTTGTTCTATTTGTTACTCAAGTACTGTGACCAGCACTGACTGCCATTAGAGATGTAGTTTTTCAAAGTGACAGCAACTCTTGCAAATGATGTGGACCAAACCCAAAAGGTATAATGTATTGGTTTACATTTCTGATACACTGAATATATAAGGGAGTCATTTAAATTTTTGGTGTTACAGTTATAAAGTGGAATTATGTTATAAATTCAGATAATTGTAAATGAATTTTTAATTTTATTTTTTATTGTTGTTATTATTTTGAAACAAGGTTTTCCTCTGTCACCCTGGCTGGAATGCAGTGGTGTGATCTCAGCTCACTGTAACCTCCACCTTCCGGGCTTAAGCCATCATCAACCTCAGCCACCCGAGTAGCTGGGACTACAGGCATTCGCCACCACGCCTGGCTAATTTTTTTGTATTTTTAGTAGAGACAGGGTTTCACCATGTTTCTGAGCTGGGCTTGAACTCCTGAGCTTAAGTGACCTGCCCACCTCAGCCTCCCAAAGTGCTGGGGATGACAGGTGGGAGCCACAGCACTGACCTAAATAGACTTAAAATTCTCATAGTACCTGTGAGACATTTGAAAGGCATACAGAATATAAGACAGTTTCTTTTTGTGTGTGTGTAGGACTGTCATGTGCTGTGTAGGATGCTTTGCATTCTCTGTCCTATTTCATTAAATTCCAGTGGTATCTTTTAATTCTTGTGACAAGAAAACACTCACAAATTTCAAACTACCGTACAAAGCTTTTGGTTGCCCATATTGAGAACAAGTGTTGGAGGTAGAAACATGAGCAGACATTATTTCTACCTTCACATAACTTCTGGTTTAGCCGGAAGACAAACATACAAAGTAAGTATTATAAGACAGTGTTACTGCTATGATCCTAGAGCATGAAAAAGAGAATACCTAACTCTGCTTGGGGAAATCAGGGAATGCTTTATGGAAGAGGTAGTATAAGATAAAAGAGCAGGTAGGCAAATGGGAAAGGTGACACACAGTGTGAATAGCATCTACAAAATGTATGAAAAACCTTGAAAATATTTCTATTTGGCTGCAGCGTAGAGTAGATGAGACAGAACAGCAGGAAATATGAGATAGACAGGATTAGATTCTGTTCAGTAACTTGTATGCCGTGTTAGTAGATTTTAATTACATTCTAGAAACTGGAAAGCCTTTGAAGGGTTTTGAGTAAAAGAGTAGCATGAATAGTTACATACTTCAGAAGGTCATACCAGGCCCAGAATGGAGGATAGATTGTAGGTCAGTCTGTAGGCCAGGAGACCAGTTAGGAAGGATTAGCAAAGTTCGAAAGTGAGATGATAAGTACCTGATCTAGGACAGTAGTAGTTGCAGTGGAAATATAAGGGAGAGGACAGATACATTAGTGTCTTTGAGGAATGGGGAGGTGTCGCAAGTTTCTTTCTTTTGCAACCGGAGTTGTTGCTGTTCACACATGGATGGGAATTTTAAACAGCTCAAGTTTGGTGATGGCTAAGGCAGCTAGAGGGATTGGGTTGGCAGGAATGGGGAGAATCTGATTAATAAACTTATTTTTAAATATCTTAAGTTTGAGATGCTTGTGGGTCATTCAGGAAGAGCTCTTCAGAAGACATTTGATTACAGGGACGTGGAGCTTAAGAGAAAGGCTAGACTAGACCATGGCATGTTGTATTGGCTACTCAGGGCAGGGTTCCAGTACTGTTTCTGGTAATGGCAGAGCTGTTTGTATTGGACTAAACCTCTTGCATATTACAAACCCTATACAAAATATTTTTGTAAACCTTAACTAGTTAAAGATACTGGTAAGTGACAAGAAGGGAAAAACTGGAGGGACACTTTAAAAAGAGAACTACAGAGTAGCATTTCTGTTTGTGCTTTTTAACTGAGGGAACTCCCTTGTCTCTAAGACTTGTTACAGCTAAAATGCAAGCAGAAAGCTGTCGTCTCAGTGATTTGAAGTTTCAGTATTCTTTGAATAATAAGAATTTTAGTACTCCTAAGTAGGATAAACATAAGCCATTTTCTTTGTCATTTATTTGGATTCTGACATTTAATTTAGAACAGAATTCATCTTTTTACAAAGCTGTAGGTAGTATAATCCCATTCTTGAATGTGTGAGAGTATGAAAGGGAGGTTTATACATTAGACCTATAGGAGAATACCCTCTGGAATGATATAATCTCTGACTGCTCATTATGGTTTTGTTGTTGTTGTTGTTTTACTTTATATTTTTGTCATTGAGAATCCTTTTTTACAGTGAATATACATTGTTTTTGGAATTGGATAAGACATCATCTATTTTGAGAGAAAGAAACCTGTTTAGCAGTGGGACCTAATAATTTCATTTACCTTTTCAACTTAACTGACTAGTTACAGCATTCTTATTAATGAAATATTAAAAACTTGTTATTTTGATTCAGGAAAATGGGACCAATACTGCTGATCTTGTTCGAAATTCCAGTTGGGCAAAAAATGGCTCCTACCAAGGTGCTCCTCATAACGCCTCTGAAGAAGCCACAGAACAAAACATACGAGCTGGTACCCAGGCAGTTTTGCAGGTGGATCACTTTATGGCTATTTTTAAAAATAAAATAATCATTAAATATTTCAGTTCAGTATTTCAGTATACAGTATATTTTTCACAATATAATAAATTCACCACCTACATTTATCATTATGCCATATTATTTTTATTTTTTCCTTTCATCACTTAATATATATGTATTAATAAACATTACATATTATTCTAGAGAATTTTAAATGTTATATAAATTATGTCATGACATACTGTCATCTGCAACTGATTTTTTTATTAGCCATTCTGTTTATGAGATTTGTTGTTACTATGCAGCCGTAATTCATTTTAACTATTTTGTGATATTGTAGTTTATTTCACATTTTACTTATTCATTTTTCTGTTAATGGTCTTTTGTTTCCAGTTTTTCACTATTCCACATAGTACTACAGTGAACTTTTTTTTTTTTTTTTTTTTTTTTGAGATGTTGTTTTCACTCTTGTTGCCCAGGCTAGAGTGCAATGATGTGATCTCGGCCCACTGCAACCTCTGCCTCCTGGGCTCAAATGATTCTCCTGCCTCTGCCTCCCAAGCAGCTAGGATTAAAGGCGCGTGCCACTGTGCTTGGCTAATTTTTGTATTTTTAGTAGAGATGAGGTTTTACCATGTTGTCCAGCCTGGTGTTGAACCTCCTGACCTCAGGTGATCCACCCACCTCAGCCTCTCAAAGTGCTGGGATTATAGGTGTGAGCCACTGCACCTGGCTGTGAATATTCTTTTTTTTTGAGATGGAGTTTCACTGTTGTTGTCCAGATTGGAGTGCAATGGCACGATCTCGGCTCACTGCAACCTCTGCCTCCTGGGTTCAAGCGATTCTCCTGCCTCAGCCTCCCAAGAAGCTGGGATTACAGGTGCCCACCACCATGCCCGGCTAATTTTTTTGTATTTTCGGTAGAGATGGGGTTTCATCGTATTGGCCAGTCTGGTCTCAAACTCCTGACCTCAGGTAATCCACCCACCTTGGCCTCCCAAAGTGCTGCGATTATAGGCGTGAGCCACCGCGCTCCGCTGTGAACATTCTTATACATGTATTTTTATATGCATCTGGGAAAATTTCCCTAGGGTATATACCAAAAGTGGAATTACCGAGTTGTAGGATGTGTACATTAATAACTTTAATATTATCGGCCAATTGTTCTCCACTTTGTCAGAATAATTTACATTCCCTCTAGTAGTGTTTGGGAGTTCTCATTTCCTTATGTTCTCCCTATTACTTGCACTGTCAGATTTTAATTTTTTGCTAGTCCTTTACATGTGAAATATTGACTCATTTTAAAAAAAGGTTTGTGTTTTTCCATTTTAATTTGCTTTTCCTTCATCAGTACTGAATTTGAGCATCTCTTCTTATCTATGAATTCATATGCTTTTCCATTATTTTGGGTGTTGGTCTTAATGGTTTGTAGGAGTTCATTATATTCATTCACTTTTTTTTTTGAGATGGAGCCTCACTCTTGTCACCCAGGCTAGAGTGCAGTGGCGCAATCTCGGCTCACTGCAACCTCTGCCTCCCAGGTTCAAGCAAATCTCCTGCCTCAACCTCTTGAGTAGCTGGGATTACAGGCATGCGCCACCATGCCTGGCTAATTTTTGTATTTTTAGTAGAGATGGGTTTTTGCCGTGTTGGCCAGGCTGGTCTTAAACTCCTGACCTCAAGTGATCTGCCTGCCTCAGCCTCCCAAAGTGTTGGGATTACAGGCATGAGCCACTGTGCCTGGTCAGTCATTCACTTTTTAAATCAAACTGTCCTTGTCAAGGCCACATGTGACCTCTACATTGTTAAATCAGATGTACATTTTTTCAGTCCTAATCCTGCTTGATTAGAAGCATTTACAGGGTAGATCATTCCCTCCCCATTGAAATGCTTCTTTGCCTGGCCTCCAGAATAGCATATCTTCCTGTTTCTTCTCACTTCATTGTCCACTTCTTAAAGCAGATTCTTTCACTGATTTTTCTGTAAAGCCCTGACCTTTTCATGTTGAAGTGCCCAGGAATCAGTTCTTGGATCTCTTATTCTCTTGTCTCATCCATATAGATGGCTTTAAATATCATCTATATGCTACAGCTTCAGATTTTTATAAGTAGTCTAGGATCTCTCATCTGAACTCTGTGAATCCTTAACTAAAATATTCAGATATCAAGTTGTCATTTTCACTTGGCTATCTAATAAGTATCTCAAATTTGAGTGCTTTTCCTGCAGTCTTCCTTGTTTCATTTATTGGCAACTCTGTTTTCCATTTACCTTAATGTTTGTCTAATTTAACGACAAATCCTGTCTGCTCTCCCTTCATAATGTGTATGGAATCTGACTACTGCTCAGCACACACACTACGTCTTTTGTCTAAGTCTCTACAATCTTTCATCTGTAATATTGTGGTAAGTTTCTAATTAGTCTCCCTGCTTCTGCCCTGCGCACCTGTCACTCTGGTCTGACCAGAGGGATCCTGTAAAATGTAAGTCAAATTATGTCATTTTTCTGCTCAGAACCCTCTAGTGGCTTTCCATTATCGCCAGGCAGCAATGCAAAAGTCTTTATAATGGTCTATAAGGCTTTATATCATTGCTCCTTAGAGTGTGGTCCATAGACAAGGGCTGGCCCACAGCATAACTGCAAAACTGAGAGTAAAAGTTTAGAAATGAAATAATTTAATATCTCTTGATTCTGTTAAAAAGTTTGCATTTGAATTTTGTCTTACTCTTTTTTCATTTCCTTTTGTCTATTCATTTTTCCCCCAGTTGATAATCTTTATTTTTATTTTTTATTCTTCCATAGGTTATTGGGGTACCAGTGGTATTTGGTTACATGAGAAAGTTTAGTGGTGATACGAGATTTTGGTGCACCTATCACCCGAGCAGTATACACTGCACCCTATTTGCAGTCTTTTATCCCTTACCCCCTCCCACCCTTCCTACAAGTCCCCAAAGTCCATTGTATCATTCTTATGCCTTTGTGTCCTCATAGCTTAGTTCCCACATATCAGTGAGAACATACGATGTTTGGTTTTCTATTACTGAGTTGCTTCACTTAGAATAATAGTCTCTAATCTCATCCAGGTTGCTGCAAATGCCATTAATTCATTCCTTTTCATGGCTGAGGCAGTATTCCATTGTCTATATGTACCACAGTTTCTTTATCCACTCGTTGATTGATGGGCATTTGGGTTGGTTCCACAATTGCAATTGTGAGTTGTGCTGCTATAAACTTGCGTGCTATAAACTTGTTGTGTGCATCACAAGTTTAAGTTTGTGTGCTATAAACTTGTGTGCTGCTATAAACTTGTTTTCATATAATGACTTATTTTCCTCTGGGTAGATACCCAGTAGTGGGATTGCTGGATCAAAATGGTAGTTCTACTTTTAGTTCTTTAAGGAATCTCCACACTGTTTTCCATAGTGGCTGTACTAGTTTACATTCCCACCAACAATGTAAAAGTGTTCCCTGATCACCACATCCATGCCAACATCTACTGTTTTTTGATTTTTTTCTTTTTATTATGGCCATTCTTGCAGGAGTAAGGTGGTATTGCATTGTGGTTTTGATTTTGAGCATTTTTTCATATGTTTGTTGGCCATTTGTCTATCTTCTTTTGAGAATTGTCTATTCATGTCCTTAGCCCACTTTTTGATGGGATCTTTTTTTTTTCCTTACTGATTTGTTTGAATTCATTGTAGATTTTGGATATTAGTCCTTTGTCAGATGTCTAGATTGTGAAGATTTTCCCCTACTCTGTGGGTTTTCTCTTTACTCTGCTGACTGTTCCTTTTGCTGTATAAAAGCTCTTTAGTTTAATTAAGTCCCAGCTGTTTATCTTTGTTTTTATACTGCTTTGGGGTTCTTGGTCATGAAATCCTTGCCTAAGCCACTGTCTAGAGGGGTTTTTCCAATGTTATCTTCTAGAATTTTTATAGTTTCAGGTCTTAGATTTAAGTCCTTAATCCATCTTGAGTTGATTTTTGTGTAAGATGAGAGATGAGGATCCAGTTTCGTTCTGCTACACGTGGCTAACCTATTATTCCAGCACCATTTATTGAAAAGGGTGTCCTTTCCCCACGTTATGTTTTTGTTTGCTTTGTCAAAGATCAGTTGGCTGTAAGTATTTGGGTTTATTTCCGGGTTCTCTATTCTGTTCCACTGGTCTCTGTGCCTATTTTTATACCAGTACCACGCTGTTTTGGTGACCATGGCCTTAACAGTATAGTTTGAAATCAGGTAGTGTGATACCTCCAGATTTGTTCTTTTTGCTTAGTCTTGCTTTGGCTATGTGGGCCCTTTTTTGGTTCCATATGAATTTTAGAATTGTTTTTTCTAATTCTGTGAAGAATTACGGTGGCATTTTGGTAGAGATTGCGTTGAATTTGTAGATCACTTTTGGCAGTATGGTCATTTTCACAATACTGATTTTACCCATCCATGAGCATAGGATGTGTTTCCATTTGTTTGTGTTATTTGTGATTTCTTTCAGTGGTGTTTGTAGTTTTCCTTGTAGAGGTCTTTTGCCTCCTTGGTTAGATATATTCCTAAGTATTATTATTATTATTATTATTATTTTGCAGCTATAATAAAAGGGGTTAAGTTCTTGATTTGATTTTCTGCTTGGTTGCTGTTGGTGTATCTCCTGTTTTGTTTCTTAATGAGCTTATTTGGATTTTCTCTTCTTGGTTACTCTTTCTAATGGTCTATCAATTTTATTTATCTTTTCAAAGAACCAGTTTCTTGTCTCATTTATCTTTTTGTATTTCGTTTGTTTTCATTTAGTACTGCTCTGATCTTGGTTTTTTCCTTTCTTCTGCTGGGTTTGGGTTTGGTTTGTTCTTGTTTCTCTAGTTCCTTGAGGTGTGACCTTAGACTGTCAGTTTGTGCTCTTTCAGTCTTTTTTGATGTAGGTTTTTAGGGCTATGAACTTTCCTCTTAGCACCACCTTTGCTGTATCACAGAGGTTTTGATAGATTGTGTCATTATTGTCGTTCAGTTCAGATAATTTTTCTGTTTGATTGCTTGTTTGTTTTTGAGACAGAGTTTCACTCTTGTTGTCCAGGCTGGAGTGCAATGGTACAATCTCAGCTCACCGCAACCTCCACCTTCCGGGTTCAAGCAATTCTCCTGCCTCAGCCTCCTGGGTAGCTGGGATTACAGGCGTGCACCACCATGCCTGGCTAATTTTGTATTTTTAGTAGAGACGGGGTTTCTCCATGTTGGTCAAGCTGGTCTTGAACTCCCATCCTCAGGTGATCCACCCGCCTCGGCCTACCAGAGTGCTGGGATTACAGGCATGAGCCACTGCACCCGGCCAGAAGAACTTTTAAATTTCCATCTTGATTTTGTTTTTGACACACTGCTCATTCAGGAGCAGGTTATTTAATTTCCATATATTTGCATGGTTTTGAAGGTTCCTTTTGGAGTTGATTTCGTTTTATTCCATTGTGGTCTGAGAGAGTGCTTTGATAGAATTTTAAATTTTTAAAATTTATTGAGGCTCATTTTGTGATTTATCATATGGCCTATATTGCAGGAAGTTCCATGCACTGTTGAATAGAATGTGTATTCTGCGGTTGTTGGATGAAATGTTCTGTATATATCTGTTAAGTCCATTTGTTCCAAGGTATGGTTTAAATCTATTATTTCTTTGTTGTCTTTCTGTCTTGATGACCTGTCTAGTGTTGTCAGTGGAGTATTGAAGTCCCCCGCTATTATTGTGATGCTGTCTATCTCATTTCTTAGGTCTATTAATAGATGTTTTATAAATCTGGGAGCTCCAGTGTTAGGTGCATATATGTTTGGGATTGTGATATTTTCCTGCTGGACAAGGCCTTTTACCATTATATAATGTCCGTCTTTGTCTCTTTTAACTGCTGTTGCTTTGAAGTTTGTTTTGTCTGGTATAAGAATAGCTACCCCTGGTTGCTTTTGGAGTTCATTTGCATGAAATGCGTTTTTCCACCTCTTTACTTATGTCAGTCCTTCTGTGTTTGGTGAGTCTCCTGAAAGCAGCAGATAGTTGGTTGGTGAGTTCTTATCCATTCTACAGTTCTCTATCTTTTAAGTGGAGCATTTAGACCATTTACATTCAATGTTAGTATCGAGATGTGAGGTACCATTCCATTCATTGTACTATTTGTTGCCTGTGTACTTTGGTTTTTTTGGTTTTTGCTTTGCTTTTTAAATTGTATTTTTGTTTTATAGGTCCTGTGTGATTTATGCTTTAAAAATGTTCTGTTTTGATATGTTTCTAGGATTGTTTCAAGATTTAAAGCACCTTTTAGCCATTATTTTAGTGGTGGCTTGGTATTGGCAAATTCTCTCAGCATTTGTTTATCTGAAAAAGACTGTATCTTTCCTTCATATATGATGCTTAGTTTTGCTGGATACAAAATTCTTGGCTGATAATTGTTTTGTTTGAGGAGGCTGAAAATAAGGCTCCAATCCCTTCTACCCTGTAAGGTTTCTGCTGATTCAATCTCTGTTAATCTGACAGGTTTTCCTTTGTAGGTTACCTGATACTTTTGTCTCACAGCTCTTAAGATTCCTTCCTTCATCTTAACTTTAGATAATGTGATGACAGTGTGCCTAGGCGATGATCTTTTTGCAATAAATTTCCCAGGTGTTCTTTGTACTTCTTGTATTTGGATGTGTGGGTCTCTAGCAAGGCCAGGGAAGCTTTCCTTGATTATTCCCCCCAATATGTTTTCCAAACTTTTAGATTTCTCTTCTTCCTCAGGAACACCAATTATTCTTAGATTTGGTTGTTTAACATAATCCCAGACTTCTTGGAGGCTTTGTTCATATTTTCTTATCTTTTTTCTTTGTCTTTGTTGTGTTGGGTTAATTTGAAGACCTTGTCTTCAAGCTCTCAATTTCTTTTTTCTACTTGTTCAGTTTTATTGCTGAGACTTTCCAGAACATTTTGCATTTCTATAAGTGTATCCAGTGTTTCCTGAATTTGTTATTGCTTTTTCTTTAAGTTATTTATTTCCTTGAATATTTCTCCCTTCACTTCTTGTATCGTTTTTTGGATTTCCTTGCATTGGGCTTTGCCTTTCTCTGGTGCATCCCTGATTAGCTTAATAACTAACCTCCTGAATTCTTTTTCAGGTAAATCAGGGATTTATTGGTTTGGATCCATTGCTGAGGAACTAGTGTAATTTTTTGGTGGTGTTAAAGAGCCTTGTTTTGTCATATTACCAAAGTTAGTTTTCTGGTTCCTTCTCATTTGGGTAGGCTCTGTCAGAGGGAAGGTCTAAGGCTGAAGACTGTTGTTCAGATTCTTTTGTCCCATAGGGTGTTCTTTTGATGTAGTACTCTCCCCCTTTTCCTATGGATGTGGCTTCCTGTGAGCTGAACCGCAGTGGTGGTTGTTTCTCTTCTGTGTCTAGCCACCCAGCAAGTCTACCCAGCTCCAGAGTTTGTCTGCGCAGAGCCGTGTGATGTGAACTGTCTGTGGTTCTCTCAGCTGTGGATACCAGCAGCTGTTCTAGTGGAGGTGGCAGCAGGTGAAATGGACTCTGTGAGAGTTCTTAGCTTTGGTGGTTTAATTGTCTGTTTTTGTGCTGGTTGGCCTCTTGCTGGGAGGTGGCACATTCCAGAAAGCATGAGCTGTAGTAGTATGGAAAGGAACTGATGGTGGGTGGGGCCCTAGATCTTCCAAGAGCATATGCCCTTTGTCTTCGTTTACCAGGGTGGGTAGGGAAGGCCCATCAGGTGGGGGCAGGGCTAGGTGTGTCTGAGCTCAGACTCTCCTTGGGTGGGTCTTGCTACAGCTGCTGGGAGGGATGGGAGTGAAGTTCCCAGGTCAATGGAGTTGTGTACCTACGAGGATTATGGCCGCCTCTGCTGAGTTATGCAGGTTGTCAGGGAAGTCAGGGAAAGCTGGCAGTCACAGGCCTTACCCAGCTCCCAAGCAATCTGAAGGGCCTGTCTTTCTCCCACCATGCATCCGCCTTAACAACACTAAGTCTGTTTCCAGACAGTGGGCGAGCAGGGCTTGAGAACTTGCCCTGGGCTACCCTCCTCCCAGCTGTGAAAGAAAAGGGCTTTGGTTCTTCCCTTGCCTGTGGAGTCTGCACACCAGATTCACACCCTCCTTTGAGTTCTGGCCAGGAGGCTTCTTGCCTGGTTCAAATTGTTACAGAGTTCAGCTGGAGACTTCCTTTTCCTTGTGGCATTTTCCACGCACCTCTGGCTGCCATCCCAAAGGATCCCTGTGGTGCCAGGCAGGAATGGCCTGCCTGGGGACCCAGCGAGGTCCCAGGGCCTTTCCCACTGCTTTCTCTACCCCTGTATTTCCCTCAGCTCTCTAAATTTACTCCGCTCCAGATAAGGTCAGAAATTTCTCCCACAAACTCGACCTTCAGTTTCCCCAGTGGGTGTATGTTTTTGGGAGAGGAGGATCTCCCTTTCCCACTTCTGCAATTTGGGAACTCACAGCATTTGGAGTGTCTCCCGGGTCCAGCAGGAGCAGTCCACTTCCTTCAGAGGGTCTGTAGATCCTTTTGGGATTCCTGATTTGTTCTTGAAGTTGTTCTGGAGGTAAAATTCATGATGTGAGCCTACTCATGCTGCTCTGTCTGTCAAAGTTGGAGCTGCAATTTAGTTCTGCCTCCCGTCAGCCATGATGATCTCTCTCCCAATCTCTGTTCATTCTTAATTGTATTTTAAGTTAGGATTTGATCTGCAAAAGATTGGGTCTGGGGGAGACCTGTTCTTTTGCTACAGGTAGTGTGAGAAGCTCTGCTCCACATACTGTGGCTGTTTTTCAGCATCCTTTTCCACTGCTTTTCCTCTGGTTTACTTCACTCTATACTCCTTGCTTTTCCTCAAGAATGTTAGGCAGGCTCTCACATCAGGTCCTTTGAACTTGATTTTCCTCTTTTTCCGAAATACTATTCTCTCAGACAGGAACATAGCTCCATTTGTCTTTTCCTTTTCAGTTTGCTGATATTTATTATCTACCACCCACTCTTCCTTTTATGCTTACTGGGCCCCTCAGATCAATGGGATGAGAGTGAGCACCCTTGTCTTATTCTTGGCTTTTTGTGGTATTTCTCAGGTTCTGGTACTATGTATATACATTTTTTATACTTTTTTTATAAATGCTCTTTTTTATGTTAATGAATGTTTGCTTTTTTCTTAGTTTACTAAAAATTGTTTTCAGTCATAAGTGTTGAATGCTTTTTCTGCATACATAGTGATAATCATACTTTTTTCCATTTTAATATTTTGATGGGATATAGTAATAGATTTTTCTAATGGAATCTTTTATCACCAAAACAGATATACAAACATAAAAATAAATAAGAAAAAGAAGATACAGTGTTTTGAACAACTCATTCAGAAGATTCTTCCTGATTTAGATGTCATCTTTTATCCTAAACTATGTGTATTTATTCATTTTTTTTTCAATTAATTACAGCAATAGAGCTATTATATTAAAGCTTCTCAGTTTAGAAGTACTGTTTTTTAGGCCAGGTGCAGTGGCTCATGCCTGTAATCTCAGCAACTTGGGAAGCCAATGTGGGCGGATCACTTGAGGCCATGAGTTTGAGACCAGCCTGGCCAATATAGCAAAACCCTACCTCTAGTAAAAATACAAAAATTAGCCTGGCGTGGTGGCACACATGCCTGTAATCCCAGTTACTTGGGAGGCTGAGGCAAGAGAATCTGTTGAACCCAGGAGGCAGAGGTTACAGAGAGCCCAAATCATACCCCTGCATTCCAGCCTGGGTGACTAAACAAGACTGTCTCAAAAAAAAAAAAAAAAAAATACTGTTGTTTGCACTGGTTTATTTTCTTTGGGTACCTACTGTTAACTTTATATTTGTCTAGATAAACATAAAAATAGATAGGTTTAATGAGTTTATGTTTCAGTTACTAAGCTTGTGGTAGAATTAACCCACAGTGTGATCAGTGTCTGTTTCTCTTTGAATAAGAAATTTGCCATTGAAATTCCTTTGTGAATAGCTAATGATTTCTTTTGTCTTAGGTGTTTATTATAAACTCATCAAATATATTTCTTCTTGAACCTGCAAATGAAATTAAAAATCTTCTGGATGAGCACACAGATATGTGTAAACGCATTCTTAACATTTATCGGTACATGGTTGTACAAGTATCAATGGACAAAAAGACTTGGTAAAAAAATTTTTTATCCTTTGTGTCTATGTGTTTTTTATTGCGTACACAGGTATAGTAATTTTTAGAGAAATAGTGTCTGTGAAGAGGGCTTGTTTAGAATATTATAAGGGCTCCTATTATTGAATAAATATAAAATTAATCATAGTGACAATAGTTCCTTTCACCTTATCTGAAACATCTTTGTTCAGACTTCCACAAGACCCCTTGGACTATCTTCCTGAAGTTAGCATATAATGGCCTCATCCTCCTCAATCCCTAAGGAATGAGTACATGCATACAAACGTATATGAGTAAATAAAGTTTACTTGTATGTGAATGAGTTAATGAATAAGTTGATGATTGACTGAATGCCTGAATCCTTCATCTGGCATTCAGAGCTGTATACCGTCAGGCCCTGCCTACTTTTCCTGTCTGAAGTCTAACCTCCAACTTTCAGGATAAGATCCTGCTTTCCAGCTTTATCAAGTTTCTCTTCCCTGGGCACCTTCTGAACTTTCCTTTAGAATGCCTAATTCTGCTATTTTTCCTATTGTCACCATAACTGTCCCTTAGATTCACCTTCCTGTTTCTATATATCCTTACTTAAATTTTTTTCTTCTCTTGTTTCCATTTTATATTTGTACTTCTGTATAGTTCTTATGAAAACTTTCTTGATCCCTAAAATACTTGTGTAAATGTCTGTTTATCACCATAGAACCGAGAACCCCTAGAAGGTATTTACAGGTTGTCTTATTTTTATATTTCCTACATTTCTGAGTATAGTACATTATATATCATTGGTGCTCTATAAATACTTTTCTAATTGATTGGAAAAATAGACCTTTTGGGGATATGCAGTTCTGCAGTTTTTGTAAAAATGAAATGTTTATCATAAAATTCAAACAAAGAAAAGTTTAAAATAAGAAAAAAGCTCAGAGGTTCACTCTCTAGAGATGTTAGTGATGTTTGTGCTTTGGTGAATATCTAGCTCATCAAACCACACACGCAGTTATATAGTATTATACCATATATATGCCATAATTTTCTTAACCAGTCCTCTACTGATGGGCATGTAGTTATTTCTCTTTGTTTTGGGGCAAAGAGAGGACAATGAACATTCTTATATATATTTCATTTTCCTCTACAGTGACAAAACATAAATTAGGCATATGCTTTGAGTAAGTATTCCTAATTTTTTTAAGAAATAAGACTGATTAGTCAAAGCATATGCCTAATTTATGTATAAAATGGCTTTATATTTTGAAAAGATTCTTTACTAACAGTATTAATAGAATTGCATGTAGAAGTAGTTATTATTGTTAACACATTTGGGACAATTATTTGTGCCACATAGCTTTCTAAGCACTTTACACATATTTTCTTACTTAATTCTTACAGCACCCTATGATACAGATAATACTGGGAAGTTAAGTAACTTGTCCTTGTTCACACAGCTATTGAGCAGTGAACAGAGATTTGAACTATAGTTTTTCTGACTTCAGAGCCCAAGTTATTATTAGCCAGTAACTATACTACATTGGACAATTCTTTTGTTAGTCCTTTTTTTTCTTTCTGTATACTTTGAATCATTGATGAGCCAGATTATAGTGACTACCTTGCTATATAGAAAACAATTTTAGAATTTTTGTTAATTTTTTTTTTTTTTTTTTTTTTTTTTTGAGACGGAGTCTCGCTCTGTCGCCCAGGCTGGAGTGCAGTGGCCGGATCTCAGCTCACTGCAAGCTCCGCCCCCCGGGTTCCCGCCATTCTCCGGCCTCAGCCTCCCGTGTAGCTGGGACTACAGGCGCCCGCCACCTCGCCCGGCTAGTTTTTTGTATTTTTAGTAGAGACGGGGTTTCACCGTGTTAGCCAGGATGGTCTCGATCTCCTGACCTCGTGATCCGCCCGCCTCGGCCTCCCAAAGTGCTGGGATTACAGGCTTGAGCCACCGCGCCCGGCCTAGAATTTTTGTTAATTTTTTAACTTCCCTTGAAGTAATAGCATTTTGGGAGGTTTTTCATATATTTTACATTGAATTTTTATATTGAGAGAGACGGTTTCGCTATGTTGCCCAGGCTGTTCTTGAGCTCCTGAGCTGAAGTGATCTACCTGCCTTGAGGTCCTAAAGTGCTGGGATTACAGGTGTGAGCTACCACACCTGGCCAGAATTTGTAAAACTTTATTAATTAAAATCATTTTTATCATATTACAAAGTGAAAAGATTGTATGATTTATGAGTGAGTTATGGTTTGACAACAAATAATATTTATTTGGAAAATCTATGCTTTATTGCATTTGTAGTTGATTTCAAATAGCTTTTTATTTCGTGTAGCTAAGCTGGAAGCATAAGGTTACAAATGTGGCACCTTTGATTTTTATTCTGTGAATAAATACATACATTTATTTGCTAATATGTCCAGGATATTTTTAATGTAGTGATAGTTTTCTGTTTGATTCTACTCTGACTTCTCAGAAGAACCATGACATCTAGATCTAGGATCTGTTGCTACCCCTTCCACATTTCTCACAGTAACTGTTCCATGTATCACGATGCCTGGAATGGACTTGCAAAATAACCAGAGGGGAGGAGGCTGTGATAGAGAATTGGGCTGATATACCCAACTGAAAGTCCCTTGTTAGCCTCTTTTTTATATGTGGTTGAATCAAGTTTTGAAATATCAGTGTAAATAAGGTAGTTTTATGGTTTTAATAATAAGCATCTAAGAGAAAGAGACAAGGTAAGGATAATAATAGAATTGGTTCAACTTGCAGTACAGACAAAAAATTAAAGATTAAAAAATGGCATAATGAAAAGAGTGGAAAGAAACAATAGAGTAATGGCCCTTGATTAATTATCAAGCTCACTGCAGACTCAAACTCCTAGGCTCAAGTGATCCCCCCACCTCAGCCTCCTGAGTAGCTGAGACTATAGGCATATGCCACCACACCCAGCTAATTTTTGTGTTTTTTTTAAGAAACAGGTCTTGCTATGTTGCCCAGTCTTCTTTGTGATCTATTAATTAAGATGTCATCTAATTTCTGAAATTGAGATTGGTATGATTCTGAATATGTAGTTATTCTCCATATTATAAAGATGGATTTGATTGGATTCCATCTGGGTAGAACTATATTGTGTAGATGAGTGTTCTTCAGATAGCTCCTTAAGATTGCTACTTGATTTGTGGTTGGAGAGACGGGAGCATTCTCCACATTATCACTTCCGATTCCTCAGCTTTTGAATAGGTTTTTATTTGATGAGAGGATATTGTGGCTGATAAATGATTTTAAATGATTGATGTTGATGTATAAAATGGAATTTTAATTTTTAATATTTAAGGAACTCCAAAAATTTGAAATTGTCTTTCAAAGATGTTTGATATTTGAGTTTTTATAAGAAGTATATATCTGAAAGTTAACTGTTAACCAAATGCAAACATATGCAAGAAGGAAACATTAATCAATCTTTATTTTAAGGGAACAGATGCTGCTTGTGTTGCTCAGAGTCACGGAGTCTGTACTGAAGATGCCATCACAAGCTTTTCTACAGTTCCAAGGGAAAAAAAATATGACCTTGGCAGGTCGACTTGCAGGACCACTTTTCCAGGCAATAAAAATAAATAAATAGATGAATAACTGGATAGATAGGGGTTTTTGTTTTGTTTTGTTTTGTTGTTGTTGTTGTTGTTGTTTGTGTGTCTTTTGAGATTCATTGAACCCTGAACTTGTTACCAGGAAAAAAATGTTTTAAATTAGAGATTATTTCTTATTTATTAAGGGATCTTTTGTAGAGCTAACTTAAAAGTTGCTTATCTAAATAAGCTATTTGCCCTACATACAACCTAGTATGAGTGGAGGTAATATCAGATCTGTGAACAAGCAGGCTAATGATATTTATTTTATCTCTTGTGTGGTATACATAATGTGTGGTTGCAAAAACCTAGCAGTGTTTTAGGGATGATGACCTGACTGCTTTATGAGTTTCCATATCTCTGGGACTACTAGGAAAAACTGTCTTTTTATGTTATTCTGTAATAATGAAAAAACAATAAATAATTAAGATTGATTCTTATCATGCTTTCTTTTAATAAGACTTTATTATCCTCCCTTCTCAATTGGTGGTAGTTTGATTACACAGAAATTCTATATTGTTTTTTAAATCTGAGGATAGAGTGTTGACTTGAAATGTATTATGGATTCTTTGAAAAATAGAAAACAAAATATTGTTTTTTAAGATGATGCATGAAATACAAATACATGATTCTTAATGTCAAAGGTAAAAGCTGTCTCAGATCTAATTCTTGGCCATGAGTGTAGCCATTTAAATTGGTTGGAGTTTTTTTTTCATATATTAGCCATTTACCTAAAATTATATGCTGGTGTTGAACAGTCCTTTAAAACCAGCTACATGTATCATCTAAACTCCTCTTAACTTCATTAACCATTTTTTGTTTTTTCATTCAAGTTTACCCATTGTTAGAGCTAACCTGATGGTGGGAGCTACAGGAAGATAAAATTTTATCTTGCTATGTGAAACAACTTTTTTTTGTAGTCTGAGTATTAAAGTAGTCTTTTATTTTTTTTGGTAGTCTTTTTTTTTTTTTGTAGTCTGAGCATTAAATTAAAGATAGATTGGGAGGTCACTAGTTACTACAGGTCTGTACTTAAACTCTGTTCATTTTCCTCTTTACATTTCAGGTATGAATTTATGTGAATTCCTTTCTAAATGTTGTAGAATTAAGCTTTTGAGCTTATTTTATTTTATGACTTGTTTCTTCAATCAGAGGACATATCTTTAGTAGAAATCCGCAAAATCTCAGGGGGTACTGGCTAATCAGTTTCTGTCCTTTTATGAATTTTTTTATCCTGTGATCAGATTTATTACAGAATGCTTTTAATTTAAAATTTAATTTCAATCTTTACATATACATTTTCAAAAATACATTTGATTATGTTAAATATATCTCTATTATGTTGTTTATATTATTAAAAAACATTTTCGAGTTGTGGTTAGTGATTTCCATCCTTAATTTGGGAATGTAAGTTTTGGTTTTTTAGTTCAGTAACTCAACATTTTCAACACTTAAAAGTATGGAGACTATTTTTTAAATAGTATTTATTTAACATTAATGTAATGCAGCATAAGAGACAATTATAGATTTAGGGAGATTCCTTTTTTGTTTAGATTGCTGGATGTTGGGAGTTGGCAGTTGTTGAAATGAAATTTATAGTAGATTCTGACAATTACATGAATTGCTTTTACAAGTATTATCTACTAAAAAAAGCATGAGATTTTAAATTTTGCTTGTTTTTAAGTATTTTTTAAAGAATTGAGTATCTGATTTTGAAGTCACACACTAAACACATCTTACTGTTATTTCTGATATTTGTCTTTGTAGACCCTTATAGTTGCCTGGATCAAAGCAAACCTAAATGTGTACATCTCCCGAGAACTTTGGGATGACTTACTGTCAGTATTGTCATCGTTGACCTATTGGGAAGAGTTGGCCACTGAGTGGTCACTGACTATGGAGACATTAACTAAAGTTTTAGCTAGGAATTTATATAGTTTGGATCTCAGTGATTTACCATTGGATAAGCTGAGTGAACAGAAACAAAAAAAGCACAAAGGGAAAGGTAAGAATTGTTCATAGAGATGCTTTATATAAATAAAATAATTGAGTCAGGGAAAACCATTCCAGGGAGAGGGTGAGGGTGAAATAAGTAGAATCTTAAATATTTTATTTTTAAGAATTAAACAAAATGAAAATGTATAAAATACGATTCCTTTTTATCATAAGCAGTTTTTTCTTAGAACTGAGAAGGTGATTTCATGTTACTCTATTTAAAATGTACATAATAATTATTTTAAAAATGGTTTTTGAAAGCACTTACTTAGTTTTAACTAAAAGCAAACATTCCCTAGACATGAAATATGTGTCTGTCTAATGTTAAAAGGGAGTGGGGCAGTAGTGTAATGATAATATCATTAATATACGTTTTTAAAAAACTCAGTTTGTTAGGATTTTGCCCTTTTTTTTTTTTCCCCCCAAGACAGGGCCTCACTCTGTTGCCTAGGCTAGAGTATAGTAGCACAATCATGGCATACTGCAGCCTCGACCTCCCAGGCTCAAGGGATCCCCCTGCCTCAGCTTCCCAAGTAGCTGGGACTACAGGCATATGCCACCGTGCTCAGCTAAATTTTTTTGTTTGTATTTCTTGTAGCTACATGGTTTCACCATATTATCCAGGCTAGTCTCGAATTCCTGGGCTCAAACAATTTGCCCACCTCCACCTCCCAAAGTGCTGGGATTACAGGTGTGAGCTACTACACCCAGCCAGTATTTTACATGGTTAAATATTAGTTGTTAGCTAGAGTTTACATCTAAGTCACATTTCATACTTTTGTCCAGGGTATTATGTGCTCAAACTACTTTCTCCTGGACTATATTTCCCAAGTGGCTATTATTGGCAGATTAGAGATTTAGTAACCATCACCGCAGGATGGGTTTTGTTTAGCACATTTCCTGTCTTTTTTTCTTGTCTAAATGTTTCATTTTTATTCCAAAGCAAGTGGGTGGCAGAGAATTTCTAATAGCTTATTGCTAATGGTGTAATTTTAAAATTCTGCATCAGTTTTGGATATGATTTATACCTAAAGTGAAGCTCATAAAAGCCTTACAGTACATAGCGTTTTATCTTACTACTTTATAATTTATGTAAGCAAACCTAAGACTCTGAGGCAAGGTAGCACACATAACTTGAAGATATTATTGATCAAGTAACAGTATACTGAGATTGAAAATCTACATTTCTAGGAGTTGGACATGAATTTCAGAAAGTTTCAGTTGACAAGTCATTTTCTAGAGGATGGAGTCGTGATCAGCCTGGCCAAGCCCCAATGAGACAGAGGAGTGCAACAACCACTGGTTCTCCAGGAACCGAAAAGGCGAGGAGTATAGTACGGCAAAAAACTGTTGGTATGTACTCTTGAAAATCATGAGAATGGTACAGGGCGCTACATTTATAGTCCCTGGTAACAATTTATATCAATATATCATTTTTCTTACCAGTTGATTGTTGTGAAATGAAAAACTGCCATAGCAAAGCCGTTTTTCCAGAAGTACTCAGAGTCTTGTTATATCCTATGTTATCCCTTTATGCTATTAAGATTTATCAGACATTATGTGGTTTGTTTTACTGTAGAGAGCCGTAATTTTAAAATGTTATTTTACAGAATTGAAGAATTAGAACTGTGATTCACTTTACAGAACTCAAGCATTAACTGGTATAGTTTCATTAAAGGAATTTGCTCACAAATATGGAAAATTAGGGTAGCTAATTTCCAGTGCTACATTTGTATAGTAGATTAGTTTCACGAACTTCCAACAAGAATCTCATTTTCTCTGCTGGCAGACAGCTGAGGCCAACATGGAGTCTATTCCTGAGTTTCTTGCTGCCTTTAACAAAAATGGAAGAACGTTCTATAACCTGGGAAACAGCAACAAAGGAACAATGTTGGAAACAATTTCTGGGCATAAAATCGCACAGCATACTGTGGAATTAGCTACCATCTCATTCCTTTTTCTCAGAGGTTTATAAACTTGGCTGAATTATAGTAGAAAGAGAACTGTAATGAGAAACAAGGAGGGCTTTTTCCTAATCTTTTTTCTTACTTCTCTTTGATCACTACATAGCTAGGTAAGCCTGGACAGTCTACCAAATGTTTGTCGGCTTTTTTTAAAAGAGAGATCTCACTCTGTTGCCTTTGTTAGATCGTAGCTCACTGCAGCCCTGGACTCCTGGGCTCAAAGTGATCCTACCTCATCCCTCCCCTGAGCCTCTTGAGTAGCTGGGACTATAGGCGCATGCCACCATGCCAGGCTAACTTTATTTTTCATAGAGACAGGGTCTTGCTATGTTGCCCAGGCTGGTCTTCAGTTCCTGGCCTTAAGTAGTCCCCTCACTTTGGCCTCCCAGAGTGCTGAGATTACAGGTGCGAGCCATGGCACCCAGCCTTTTCTAGGCTTTTTAAGTACTTCAGCTGTGTAGTGGGAATGATAATACTGCTCATTCCTGAAACAAAATTGCCTGAAGTTATTCCAGGGTTTACAATCAGTGCTTCTATGGAAAGAGAATTTTCCATGGGAATGTATCTGTATTTAATGGTAATCAGTGAAAAACACTTAATTTTAGAGAAATTTAAAGTCATTATTGTAAGGATACATCTTGTATAAAAAATTAGGTTCTAAAGTGTTAAGAATTATGATTTGAAAGGAAGAAACAACTAGAAAGAAAATGAGAGTAAAGATTTTAAAAATTAAAATACATGGTTAATGTAAAATCCTTTAAAAGGATAACATGTTCAGAATTGTCTTATGCTTTTAAAATAAGCATAGAATTACATTGGTTGTATGTTCCAAGCTAGAATAATAAGACAATACATAAGGAAAAAGTTATTGTAGTATGAAAATGAATATAATGGGAATTTTACTATAAAATTACTTTTTGGAATCCTAAGGAAAATGATTATATTTGAAATGCCTTCCTTCATTTTATATTAATGTCACAATTGTAGAAAATATTTGTGTATTAAGAAGAAATTGTTGGCTGGGTGCGGTGGCTCACGCCTGTAATCCCAGCACTTTGGGAGGCTGAGGCGTGCGGATCATGAGGTCAGGAGTTCAAGACCAGCCTGACCAACATGCTGAAACCCCGTCTCTACTAAAAATACAAAAAAAATTAGCCGAGCTTGGTGGCATGTGCCTGTAAGGCCAGCTACTCGGGAGGCTGAGGCAGGAGAATCGCTTGAACCCGGGAGGCAAAAGTTGCAGTGAGCAGACATCGAGCCACTGCACTCTAGCCTCGGGCAACAGAGGGAGACTCTATCTCAAAAAAAAAAGAAGAAATTGTTCTTTTAAGTGTAAATTTTTATTTTATTTAAATCTCATCTTTTTTAAAAAGTACATTTTTTTTCTGATTATAGAAGTAATTTATGCTTAGTGTGGAAAGTAACATTTAGGGAAGCATAAAGACCCGTTAGCTGTCTAATGAGAAGTAATCATTGTTAACATGTTGGCATATATCTTTGTAGTCTTTTACATAGCATTTAATGAGTAAAATATTCATGCTGACTTCATAGCTCATGGTGATTACTTTCTAGTTGTACTGATGTCAAAACAGCCTTGTCTGAACTGAACAAGCCTATGAAACAAAGTTAAAGCCTTAAAAATTTGTTGAGAAAGGTACCTGCATAAAGTTCAAAAAAGGGGCAGCAGATTAAATTAGGATGTTCTTTGGGCATATTTTTAAAAATTTTTAACATTAGTGTTTTTTTTTTCTTTCTGAGACAGAGTCACCTAAGCTAGAGTGCGGAGGTGCAATCTCAGCTCACTGCAGTCTGCCTCCCGGGTTCAAGTGATTCTCCTGACTCAGCCTTCAGTAGCTGGTATTACAGGCACACACCACCACACCCAGCTGATTTTATATTTTTAGTAGGGATGAGATTTAACTATGTTGGCCAGGCTGGTCTTGAACTCCTGACCTCAAGTGATCCACCCACCTCAGCCTCCCAAAGTGCTGGGTTTAACGTTAATTTTTCCAGCCTGGGCAACAAGGCAAAACTCTATCTCTACCAAAAAAATACAAAAAAGTTAGCCGGGTGTGCTAGCACATGCCTGTAGTGCCAGCTACTTGGTGGACTGAGGTAGGAAGATCTCTCGAGCCCAGGAGGTTGAGGTGGCAGTGAGCTGAGATCACACCACTGCACTCCAGCCTGGATGACAAAGTGAGACCCTGTTTCCAAAAAAAAAAAAAAAAAAACACATCCATTTTATTTATTTATTTATTTATTTATTTATTTATTTATTTATTGGGATGGAGTCTCGCTCTGTTGCCCAGGCTGGCGTGATCTCAGCTCACTGCAACCTCTGCTTCTGGGTTCAAGCGATTCTCCTGCCACAACCTCCCAAGTAGCTGGGACTACAGGCATGTGCCACCATGCCTGGCTAATTTTTGTATTTTCAGTGGAGACAGAGTTTCACCATGTTGGCCAGGCTGGTCTCAAACTCCTGACTTTAGGTGATCCACCCACCTCAGCCTCCCAAAGTGCTAGGATTACAGATGTGAGCCTCTGTGCCCAGCCTTTATGTTCTTCATGAATGTACATGGTTAAAAATTTAGACTGTGATTAAGTGTATACATTGTAGTAAGTCTCCCTCATCAGTATTCCCCACCCTCCCATTTCACCTCACTAGAGGCAACCACTATTACCAGTTTCTTGAGCATCCTAAAGATACTTTATATCTATACAGGCTTATAGCATAACATATACAATCTTGTGAATCATGGCTTTACACATGTGAATGAAAAACAATTCCTTTAAGTACTTGCTATAAAATTGCTGTTCTATGCATTAAGGATATAGTTCTGAACAAAGCAAGTAAATTCCACCGGGGCTAACAATTCTAGTGTTGGGGAAGAAATATAATAAGCAAATAAACCAGTAAACATGTCATGAGGTAGTAAAGTTATGAAGAAAAGTCAATCAGGATAAAGGAATAGAAAGTGTTGGAGCTAAGGACATAGGACTGTTTTAAGTAGGGAGGTCAGGGAAAGCTTATTCTATCCTATAAGAACAAAGACCTGAATTGGGAAAGTGCATTCCAGGCAGAAGGAAAAGTGAAAGTCCCAGAGCTAGGAATGTGCTCTAGGGCTTTTGAGTGTTTGAGGAGGAGTAAGGAAAGAAGAGAGTGTTAGGAGATGAAGTCAAGCTATAATGATATATCTTAAAGATTATTATATATCAGAAAAATGTTGGCCAGGCACGGTGGCTAAACACCTGTAATCCCAGCATTTTGGGAGGCCGAGGCAGGAGGATCAGTTGAGGCCAGGGGTTTGAGACCAGCCTGGACAACATGGTAAAACCCCATCTCTACTAAAAATACAAAAATTAGCTGATCGTGCTAGTACACGCCTGTAGTTTCTAGACCCTGCTACTCAGGAGGCTGAGGCAAGAGAATTGCTTGAACCAGGAGGCGGAGGTTGCAGTAAGCCAATATTGTACCACTGCACTCCGCAGAGCGAGACTCTTGTCTCAAAAAAAAAAAAAAAAAAAAGTTGAACTTCCTATATCATAATTACATGGAAGTACTATAATTTAACCTATCTCCTGAAGATGAATATACATTTTGTAATTTTGTGCTATTAAAAATGGTGCAGAATAGGCTGGGCACAGTGGCTTATTCCTGTAATCCCAGCACTTTGGGAGGCCGAGGCAGGAGGATCACCTGAGGTCAGGTGTTCAAGACTATCATGGCTAATACGGTGAAATCCCATTTCTACTAAAAATACAAAAAATTAGCCAGCGTGGTAGCGTGTGCCTGTAATCCCAGCTACTCGGGAGGCTGAGGCAGGAGAATTGCTTGAACCCGGGAGGCAGAGGTTGCAGTGGGCCGAGATCGCACCATTGCACTCCAGCTTGGGCAACAAGAGCGAAACTCCATCTCAAAAAAAAAAAAAAAAATGTATAGAATATACTTATGTATTCTTCTATATTTTGTGCATATATGCAAGTATATCTATAGGTTAAGTCTGTAGGGTTTGAAATTAATTTGCCCTCTAAAGAGAGGAACCTTTGTAGCCTTAATAGATTTAAGCAAGGATCATTAGTAGATATCAAAAACATTAATAAGTAAAGGATTGCTTGGGAAGAGGATATTCACTTGTTGCCAAGGACTATCTTACAGATTATTTATATTTGCAAAGGATAAATATACCTTTACAATGGAGGGATCTGGAATCAAACCATTATACCTAACTTCTAGTTTATAGTATATATAGGAGATAGAAGAACAAATTAAATGACTCCAAGAGAAAATAATTGAACAAAATTAGAATGTAGTACATTTTATGAGACAACTGGTCTAGCCTCTTCAAAAGCACAGTATCATTTTTAAAAAGTTGAGGTGGGATCTGTTTTAGGCTCAAGAGACAATAACCAGATGCAATATATGAACTCTGACGGAATCCTTGTTTGGAAAATGTTATAAAAATTATTTTGGGATATCTTGGTAACTTTGAATATGGATTGAATATCAGATGATGTTATGGAATTTGAGTAAATTTTTTTAGGTGTGATAATGGTGTTGGTATATAGGAGGATGATCTTACCTGTAGATGAATCCTGAAATATTTAGGGGTGAAGACTCATGGTATCTGCAGCTTACTTTCAAATACTTCAGCAAAAATGTACACACAAATATAAAGCAAATATGGCAAAATGCTAAGCAGTTGAATCTAGGTGGAAGTATACCTGTTTACATTGCAATAGTCTTTTTTTTTTTGAGACACAGTCTCACTGTGTCACCCAGGCTGGAGTGCAGTGGCGTGATCTTGGCTCACTGCAACCTCCCAGCTTCAAGAGATTCTCCTGCCTTAGCCTCCCAAGTAGAGTAGCTGGGACTATAGGTGCACACCAGCATGCCTGGCTAATTTTTGTATTTTTAGTAGAGATGGGGTTTCACCATGTTGGCCAGGCTGGTCTTGAACTCTTGACCTCGAGTAATCCGCCCTCCTCAGCCTCCCAAAGTGCTGGGATTATAGGTGCAAGCCACCACGCCTCACCACCTTTTAATTTTTTCTACATTTGAAAATTTTCTTAATAAAAAATTGAGAAGAAAGAGGCTTTTTTAAAAGTCATTAGATGACTCGTATTGCCAGCAACATAGTGAACTTGATATTCTGGAACTATTAGATATTCTTGCTAGCATTTTGTCGCACCACTGGTTTGCAAACAGAGAAACCTGTAAGACTCTCCTTACTCACTTCCTTGACCAAAATAAACAAAACTATGAGCAGAAAATGGAGTGATGAGCAGTAAGCACACTGGAAAAGTGGGATGATCTTGAAGCAAATTGCTGATAATCACTTCTGGGATCCAGACTAAGACTTGAGCAAGCTTCAAGGTTGGAGGACTGAATTGAAGACTTCCATGTTAAATTGGTTATCTTGACAAGGATACAAGTTAATTTCAGGTCAGTAATGCTTCCTGGAAATTGTGCAAGCAGACACAAATTACCTCTGGAGTAATTCACTCTCAATTAGGCCTCCAGAAATTCCACAGATTAGAATCAACCAAATATGAGTTCACAAAGATTATTCAATAAACATGGAAACAAATTATGTAAATGAGTTAGCAAAAAAGAGAGAGAGATTGAGATTCCTTAAGATTTTAATCCCTAATATTGGAATAAAATAACCAATTTTGTAACCAATAAAATAACCATGTTTGAAATGTTTAAAGAGGAAAATGATAAGCTCATTACAATGATTAAAAGGAGCCAAATAGAACTTTGAGAAATAAAAATATAATTCCTGAAAGAAAAAAAAAAAACAGTATTAAACAACACATAAGATATAAATAAAGAGAGAATCGGTAACTTGGATTAGAAATTTGAGGAAATTACCCAGGACATTGAGATGGGAAATGTGAAGGAGAGGGTAAGAAATTTGTAGAACAGGATGAGGGTCTGATGTGTCTAGTTGGAATACCAGAAGGAGAGATTGAAGGAGAGGCAGTATTTCAAGAATGACAGAGAATGTATTAAAGCTATGAGTCTATAGGAATGGAAGCATATAGTATACCAAATAAGTAAGTAGAAACCCATACTTAACCACACTGCAGTGACATAGCAGAATGGAAAGACAGAAAAGACCATAAAGGCTGCAAAGAGAAAAAATACATAATCTTTCAGAAAAAAACAGTTATGCTGAAAACAGTGTTCTCGGCACTGACAATGAAGACAGAACAGCAGGATAATATCTTCAAAGTGCTAAGGAAAAATAACTATCATTTTAGAATTGTGTACTGACCAAACTTTCAAAATGGAGGGTAAAACAAAGACAACTGTGGATTGACCTTAATGATATAACTTCTAAAAGAATATGTCAGGAAAGAAAATTACCCCAAAATTAAAGTCTGAGATATAAGAAGGATAAATAATCAAAGAATGTGGTAAATGTGTAGGTAAATCTAAATATATATTATCTGAATATAGTAATTTTGGAATTGAAGGGTAGAAGTTAAATACTGGTCATTCATAATATATAGTTCAGAAAGAGTTTAGTGAGAGTATAAATATTCTCAAATACTTGTTCAGGGTGAAGTAGAGAGCTGGTGTTATTGCATTAACTTTAGACTTTAAAAATATAGGGTAAAAAGACAACCCAATTAAAAATGGACAAAGGATTTGAATGGACATTTCTCTAAAGAAGATACACAAATGGCCAATAAGCACATGCTCGAAAACACTAGCTATCAGAGAAATGCAAATGAAAACACAATAAGATGCCACTTTACACCCACCCACTAGGATGGCTATTGTTTATCAAAATACGAATATTAAGTGTTGGTGAGGAGGTGGAGAAATTGGAATCCTTATATATTGCTAGTGGGCATGTAAAATGGTACAACTACTTTGAAAAACACTCTGGAAATCAGTTCCTTTAAAGTTAAAATTATATGACCCAGCAATCCCATTCACAGGTATATATCCAAGAGACTTGAAGAGTGGCTGCTCTCATCAATTTTTTTTTTTTTTTATTTTGAGATGGAGTCTTGCTCTGTCACCCACACTGGAGTGCAGTGGCACCATCTCAGCTCACTGCAACCTCTGACTTCTGAGTTCAAGCAATTCTCCTGCCTCAGCTTCCTGAGTAGCTGGGATTACAGGCCTGCCACTATGCCTGGCTAATTTTTGTATTCTAGTAGAGAGGGGATTTCACCATGTTGGCCAGGCTGGTCTTGAACTCCTGGCCTCAAGCAGTCCACCCGCCTGGGCCTCCCAAAGTACTGGGATTATAGGAGTTGGCCACCACACCTGGCCTGCTCACTTCAATTTTATATACTTGTTGCCAAAATCAATTTTAAGTGCAGTTTATTTCCTATTCTCAAAAAGTTCCTGACCAAAAATTAGCCAGGCGTGGCGTGTGTGCCTGTATTCCCAACTACTCGGGAGGCTGAGGCAGGAGGATGGCGTGAACCTGGGAAGCGGAGCTTGCAGTAAGCCAAGATCACGCCACTGCACTCCAGCCTGGGCTACAGAGCGAGACTCTTAAAAAAATAAAATAAAAGTTCATGACCTTCTGAGACTGACAAATTAATATCCATATGCTCTAGTGTTACTATCCATATGCTCTAGTGTTACTAGTATTGGGACTAATCTGATTTATCTTAATGGATTTTTCTGGTATAATTTCTCACTATTCCCTTTTGCGTATTGCACGTAAAAGCTGAAAAATAACTTCCGAATAATCCTGTAAACACAAAAAACCTTAGATTCCTCCTCGTTATTGAGAAGGGAGTAACCTGATAAAACTGTTTTTAGAGATTAATTTGGAAATGTTGAGTACTGTGAATTTAAGAAGAAACTAGTGGAACCTGAAGTGGGTAGCTTTATTAATGTAAAGTCAGGACCAGGGGTAAAGGACGAATCGTGGGGATAGAGAATAACCGAGTTGCTCAAGCTAGAAGTCTGGGAATTAGCTTCAACTCTTCTGACTCTCTCCTATATCCCCAAACTGTGATTGAATCATCATATCCTGATGATTATATCTTGAGCTAAGTATCTGTCACCTTTCTTCACTTCTTTACATTTCCACTGCGGCTACCTTGGTCCAGTACACCATTATGCCTACATTGCTGCACGAGTTTCCTAACTTCCCTGCATCAGTTTTTCACAACCTCCAGATCCGTTTTCTACCTTATTGTCATAGTGGTATTAAGAATAATTTCAAATTGATGTCACTTTTTTGCTTATATTTTTCAGTGGTCTTTTATTGCTCTTGGGATAAAATTGAAAATCTTACCATGATTTTTATAAGGCCCTGCATGATTAGGCCTCTGCCCACTTTTCCAATCTCATTTTATTCCTTTCTCCTTTGCTCTCTACTTTCCACATTACTAGACTTCATTTATTAAAACAGTGAGAGAAGAAAATTCACCAACCTGGAGTTTTAGATCCAGCCTCTCCTTCACTTTTGAAGGACAAATAAGGGATATATTCTGAGACATGCATCAGTAGGCGATTTCTTCATTGTGCAAACATCATAGAATGTATTACAGAAACCTAGGTTACATAGTCTACTACATACCTAGGCTGTGTGGTGTAGCCTGTTGCTTCTAGGCTGCAAACCTGTACACCATGTAACTGTACCGAATATTGTAGGCAATTATAATACAGTGGTAAATATTTGTGTATCTAAGCATATCTAAACATAGAAATGGTACAGTAAAAATAAAGTATTATAATCTCTACAGCTAAAATAGAGTATTATAAATATCAAATCTACAGTAAAAATAGAGTATTATCCGTAAGGACCACCATCATACATGCAGTCTGTTGGTGACCGAAACATCATTATGCAGTGCATGATATGACTATGTTAATTTCAGACGAAGCAGACTTTAGAACAAGGAGAATTATCAAGAATAAAGAGGGGTGTTACATAAAGATGATTAATTCTGGCCAGGCGTGGTGGCTCACGCCTGTAATCCCAGCACTTTGGGAGGCCAAGGAGGGTGGATCACCTGAGGTCAGGAGTTTGAGACCAGCCTGGCCAACATGGTGGAACCCTGTCTCTACTAAAAATACAAAAACTTAGCCGGGCTTATTGGCACATGCCTGTAGTCCCAGCTACTCGGGAGACCGAGGCAGGAGAATTGCTTGAGCACAGGAGGCAGAGGTTGCAGTGAGCTGAGATCATGCTACTGCACTCCAGCCTGGGCAACAGAGCAAGACTCCATTTCAAAAAAAAAAAAATAAAAGATGATTAATTCTCCAAGAAGACATACTAATCCTTAATGTGTATTCACTGACAACAGAGTATCAAAATACATGAGGCAAAAACTGATAAATCTGCCCAGAGAAATACAAAAAGTAATGGTACTGTGGTTGGATATTTAACATCTTTCTATCAGTAATGGAGAGATCCAGCAGGCAGAAAATCAGTGAGGACATAAATGAAGTGAATAGCACTATCAGTCAACTTGATCCAATTATGACATCTATAAATTGCTTAATCCGCAGTGATTATACTCATTCTTCTCAAACTCATGCAAAACATTCACCAAGACCACATTCTGGGTCATAAAACATGTCTTAATAAACTAAAAGGAATAGAAATCATACAAAATATACCCTCTGACTGCAATGGATTTAACTATAAATCAATGACGGAAAAAGTTGGAAAACTCTAAAATACTTGGAGATTAAACGACACACTTCTAAATAACGCACGGCTCGAAGATGTTTCAAGAGAAATTGTAGAATATTTTGAACTAAATAAAAATATAACATCAAAATTTGTGGGCAGTGAAAGCTGTGCTTAGAGGAAAGTGTACAGTATTGAAAGTATATATTACTAGAGAAGAAAGATCTAAAACCAGTAATCTAAGCTTCCACCATAGGAAACTTGAAAAAAACAAATCCAAAGTAAGTAGAAGAAAAGAAATAATAAAAATTAGAGCAGAAAACTGGGAAGTTGAAAACAGGAAATCACTAGAGAAAAATCAACAAAACTGAAAGTTGGGTCTTAGAAAATATCAACAAAACCAATAAATCTCTAGCTAAGTTAAATAAGAAAAAAATAAGATACCAATTATTAATACCAGAAATGAAAGAAGAACCATTAGCAGTGATCCTTTTATTATTATTATTTGTTTTATTTTTAATTTTTGTGAGTATACAGTACGTATATATATTTATGGGATACATGAGATATTTTGATACAGGCATGCAATGCGTACTGATCACATCAGTGTAAATGGGGTATTCATTACCTCAGACATTTATTCTTTGTGTTTCAAACCATCCAAGTATATTCTTTTAGTTATTTTTAAATTTACAATTAAATTATTTTTTGCTATAGTCACCTTGTTGTACTAGCAAATACTAGGTCTCATTCATTCTTTTTTTTTTTTTTGTACCCATTAACCATCTGCACTTACCCTTTCCCCCACTATACTTCCAAGCCTCTAGTAACTATCCTTCTACTCTCTATCTCCATGAATTCAGTTGTTTTAATTTTTAGCTCCCACAGGTAAGTGAGAGCATGTGATGTTTGTCTTTCTGTGCCTGGCTTATTTCACTTAACATAATGACCTCATGTCAGGATCTCATTCTTTTTTATGGTTGAATAATACTTTATTGTGTATATATACCACATATCCTTTATCCATTCATCTGTTGATGGATACTTAGGTTGCTTCCATATCTTGGCTATTGTAAATAGTGTTGCAGTAAACGTGGGAGTGCAGATATCTCTTTGATAAACTGATTTCCTTTCTTTTGGCTATATACCCA
Organism: Papio anubis; assembly: GCF_008728515.1. Taxonomy (NCBI): domain Eukaryota; kingdom Metazoa; phylum Chordata; class Mammalia; order Primates; family Cercopithecidae; genus Papio; species Papio anubis. Next base: position 70,829,630 of record NC_044982.1, read on the forward strand.
GGAGTGGGATTGCTGAATTGGTAGCTCTATTTCTAGTTTTTTGAGAAATCTCCAAACTGTTCTCCATAGTGGTTGTACTAACTTACATTCTTACCAACAGTATGTGAGGGTTCCCTTTTCTTCACATTCTGGCCAGCATTTGTTATTGCCTGTCTTTTGGATAAAAGCCATTTTGACTGGGGTGAGATATCTCATTGTAGTTTTGATTTGCATTTCTCTGATTATCAGTTATGTAGAGCACCTTTTCATATACCTGTTTGTCATTTGTATGTCTTCTCTTGAGAAATGTGTATCAGATCTTTTGTCCATTTTTAATTGGATTATTAAATTTTTTCCTGTAGAGTTGTTTGAGCCCCTTGTGTATTCTAGTTATTAATCCCTTGTCAGATGCATACTTTGCAAGTGTTTTTTCCCATTCTGTGGGTCGTCTCTTCACTTTGTTGACCATTTACTTTGCTGTGCAGAAGGTTTTTAACATGATCTCATCTCATTTGTCCATTTTTACTTTGGTGGCCTGTGGATATTATTTAAGAAGTCTTTGTCCACTTCGTTGTCCTGGAGAGTTTCCCCAAAGTTTTCTTTCAGTGTCATAGTTTGAGATCTTAGATTTAAGTCTTTAATCCATTTTGATTTGATTTCTGCATATGGAGAAAGATAGGGATCAAGTTTCATTCTTCTGCATATGGATATCCAGTTATCCCAGCACCATTTATTGAAGATACTGTCCTTTCTCCAGTGTATGTTCTTGGCATTTTTATTGAAAATGAGTTCGCTGCAGAAGTGTAGATTTGTTTCTGGGTTCTCTGTTCTGCCCCATTGGTCTATGTATCTGTTTTTATGATCCTTTTATTTACTGATAAAAGAATTAAATTTGATAACCTAAAAGAAATAGACCAATTACTTGAAAGGTACAATCTCCCAAAACTCATACAAGAAGAACTAGATAATCTGAACAGCCTGATATGTATTAATGAAATTGAATCAATAACTAACAACCTTCCAAATTAGAAAGCACCAGGCCCAGATGGTGAATTCTACTGAACATTTAAGAAAGAAATAATTCTCCACAATTTCTCTCAAAAAATAGAAGCAGAAGGAATACTTCCTAATTCTTTTGAGGAGTACTGCATTACCCTAATGCAATTCATCTCATCAGCAGGCTAAAGAAGAAAAGCCATATGATCACATTCATAGATGCAGAAAAGCATTTGGCAAAATCCAACACCCATTTAGGATAAAAACTCTCAGCCAGGCGCAGTGGCTCACGCCTGTAATCCCAGCACTTTGGGAGGCCAAGGTGGGCAGATCACGAGGTCAGGAGATCAAGACCATCCTGGTTAACATGGTGAAACCCTGTCTCTACTAAAAATACAAAAAAATTAACTGGGCATAGTGGCAGGTGCCTGTAGTCCCAGCTACTCGGGAAGCTGAGGCAGGAGAATGGCATGAACCCGGGAGGCAGAGCTTGCAGTGAGCCAAGATCGTGCCACTGCACTCCAGGCTGGGCGACAGAGCCAGACTCCATCTCAAAAACAAAACAAAACGAAACAAAATTCTCAGCAAAGTAGGAAAAGGGGGAACTACCTCAACTTGATAAATCTGTTAAAAAATAAAAACACAGGACAACCTACCTCTAGCATCATACTTAATGGTGAGAAACTAGTTTTTTTCCTGCTCAGATCCACAAGACAAAGATATCTCACTATTCCTGTAAGACAGGAAAAGGAAATAAAAGGTCTACAGATTGGGAAGAAATAAATAAAGCTATCTTTGTAGATGACATGATTATGTGGAAAATTTCAAGGTGACAACCTCCTGAAACTAATAAGCCATTATAGCAAGGTTATAGGATGCCAGATTAATATATAAAAGTCAAGTTGCTCCCGCCATACCAGCAATGAACAACTGGAATTTGAAACAAAGCACAGTACCATTTACACTAGCACCAAAAATCTCCAAAACAATTAGGTATAAATCTAGCAAAATATTTACAAGATCTATATAAGGAAAACTATGAAACTTTGGTGAAAGAAATCAAAGAATATCTAAATAAGTTGAGAGGTCTAGTTCATGTACATGGATAGAAAAACTCACTATTGGCAAGATGTCATTTCTTCCCTACTTAATCTGTAGATTCAACACAATCTCAGTTGATTGTGTTCTTAACAAGTTATTTTGTGGATATTGACAGAAAGAATCTAAAATTTATATAGAAAGGCAGGGCATGAGCAACATGACAAAACCTGTCTCTACAAAAAATACAAAAACTAGCTGGACGTGGTGTCATGTGCCTGTAGTCCCAGCTACTTGGGAGCCTGAGATGGGAGGAGTGCTGGAGTTCAGGAGGTCAAGGCTGCAGTAAGCTATGATTGTGCCCCTGCACTCTCTAGCCTGGGTAACACAGCAAGATCTTGTATCAGGGGGAAAAAAAAAAAAAGGAAAGGCAAAAGAGCCAGAAGAGTCAACACAGTATTGAAGGAAAAGAATGAATTGAGAGAAGGGCCAGAACCTGACTTCAAAATTTACTACAGTAATCAAGAAAGTATGGTATGCGTGAGAGAATAGACTATTATGGAATAAAATAGAGATGCCAGAAACAGACCCACACAACTAGAGTCCCCTGATCTTTGACAAAGGAGCAAAGGCAATTCAATAAAGAAAGGATGGTCTTTTCAACATGGTGCTGTAACAATTGGACATCCATCCACGTGCCAAAAAAAGATGGATCTATACACAGACCTTACATCTTTCACAAAAATTAACTTAAAACAGATCATAGACCTAAATGTAATGTACAAAAGTATAAAACACCTAGAAGACAACATAGGAGAAAGTCTAAGACACCTTGGGTTTGGCAATGAGTTTTATGATACAACACCAACAATAAAATTCATGAAAGAAAAAATTGCTAAGTTGGACTTTATTAAATTTAAAACTCTGCTTTGTGAGAGACATTGTTAAGGGAATGAAATGACAAGTCACAGATTGGGAGAAAATCTGCAAAACACATAGCTGATGAAGGACTGATTCTAAAATATACAAAGAACTCTTAATATTCAACAGGAAGAGAACAACCTGAAAAATGGGCAAAAGGTGTGAACAAACACCTCACCAAAGAAGATATAGAGATGGCAAGTAAACATAGGAAAAGATGCTCAACATCATATGTCATTAGAGTATTGCAAATTAAGACAAGAAACCACTACACACCTAAAAGAATGGCTAAAATCCAAAATACTGACAACACCAAATGCTAGCAGGGAAGTGTAGCAATGGGAACTCTCATTGGTGGTGGAAATACAAAATTATATCATCACACTGGGACACAGGTAGTTTCTTTCAAACCTAAACATAGTCTTACTGTAGGATCCAACCATAGCACCCTTTGTATTTACCTATATAAGTTGAAAACATATCCACACAAACATCTGCACATAAATATTTATAGCAGCTTTAGTTGTAATTGTCCAAGATATTCTTCAATAGGTGAATGGACAAACTGTTGTACATCCATGAAATGGAATATTATTCCATGATAAAAAGAAATGAGCATTCAGGCCATGAAAAAAAAAAAAAAAAAAGTGAAGAAACTGAATGAGTATTGCTGAGTAAAAGAAGCTAATCTGAAAAGACTACATACTGTATGATTTCAACTATATGACATTGTGGAAAAGGCAAACTTTTGTCAACAGTAAAAAGATGACTGGTTTCCAGGCACTAGGAATAGGGGGGTGGGGCTAGAAGGGATGAATAGGTGGAAGCAAGCGCAGAGAATAAAGATGTGAAACTATTTTGTATGGTACGGTAATGTTATATATGTGTCATTATACTTTCTCAAAACCCATAGAAGGTACTACATAAACAGTGATCCCTAATGTAAACTATGGACTTTAGCAATACTGTATCAATATGAGCTTGTTAATTGTAGTGAATGTACCATGCTAATACAATATGTTAATAATTGGGGAAACTGGTAGGGAGGGGGAAAGGGATGTATGGAAACTCTTTGTAGTTGCCACTCATTTTTTATCTGTAAATCTAAAACTGTTTTGAAAAATGTATATTCTTTTAAAAAAAATGTATTTTTCGGAATAGAAAATAATTTAGACATTTGAAATAACCACAGATTTATCTGTAAAATTTTTAATTCATTTTTTAGTTTGTGTCATTCTCCATTTATTTATTTTCTGACTTGCATTGGGAGAAACAAATTGTATTTCTGACATTGATTTATATTTCTCTTTTATGAAGTGTTTCGTTTAATAACAAACCTGATTGCTCTCTCATTAAAACTGTATTTTTTCCTATGACTTTGAATTACCTGATAGAGTGATAGAATATTTAACTTTTTCTGACTAACTTAAACAGCTTTCTTTATACTGGTGATCTAAACTGATGTAAGCACCTTATGTCCTTACAATTCATAAAGGTACTAGTATAGTCTATGTTGAAATTTGCAAATTAGCAGTTTTGTCACGTAACGTTTCAAAGACTTATTTTACTGGTTGCTTTCTAGGATTTTCAGATAGAAATTGTAAGATAATTTTTTTGTTTTTTCTTTGAAATTCTAAGATAATTTATTCATTATTTTTCGCTTAATAAACATAAAGGCAACTTACCTGCATTTAAAAAATATTAAGCATGATGTAATCCTTTTATCTCAGAATACTCAAGATGGCTTTATTAAGATAAATTTTGTTATTAATAGTTAAGTTTAAAATGTAAAAAATGTGGAGAGTATGTCTGGTTTTGCTTATGCTAACAAATATTAAGAGAGATTGCAATGAATTTAAGAATCATTTTTGAACATACTCATAAGCAATGTAACTTGCTTGCATTTATGATATAGGACCTGGTGTTCAACTTCTGGAGCGTATATATCACTGTTTTGTTTGCAGATTTTGCTTTTCAATTATGTGTATTATGATAATAGGCCTACATTTGGGAACTTCAACAGGTATTTCTGCCAATGGATAGGAATGTATACATAATGTGAATTTTAATAAATAGGGAAGAAAATGTATAATACTTTGGAAATGAGAAAATTCCGGAGTTGCCTCCCTCATGTTTATTTTTTGTATTTGTATGCTGTTAGTGATCCATCACATTTGCTGTCCATGAATTTCTTATGCTATACAGAAACTCCAGAGTACAAGTTACAGTTTTTTATATATTCTGTATGGTCCGAGGTGAATTTATGGGAATGCTTTTTTTTTTTTTTTTTTGAGAGGGGAAAAGATAGGAAGCCTTCAAAAATTGTCATGCTCATAATTTGAAAATCTGTTTTTACTTTTTGATGTTATGTTTTTCATACTGCCCATTAAGCATATTATAGATTTATGATCACTGATGTATGTGTCTTAGGAACGTATGTGCTAATAGGAATGTCAGTAACTGTTTAGGTTAGTAAATCCCAAAAGATCTCAATAACTAATTCATTGTAAATAATTTTCTGTAGTGAGGGTCACATAGCTGTGAAGCCATTGATAGACTTCTAAGTATGTCTAAAGACTCAGAGTTTAGTTAAAACAACAACAAAAGGAGGTGACCATTTTTGCTCCATTTTTTAGGGTTTTTACATTTGTTTTTGAGTCAGAGTCTTACTCTGTTGCCCAGGCTGGAGTACAGTGGCACAAACACGGCTCATTGTAGCCTTGACCTCCTAGACTCAAGTGATCCTCCCACCTCAAGCCCTCAGAGTAGCTGAGACCACAGGCACACACCACCACACCCAGCTAATGTTTTAGTTTTTGTTTTTTGTAGAGATGGGGTCTCCCTCAGTTGCCCAAGCAGGTCTCGGACTCTTGGACTCAAGCCATCCTCCTGCCTTGGTCTCCCAAAGTGTGGAATTACAGGTGTGAGCTACCACACCAGCCGAAGGGTAACATTTTTAAAGAATTCATTCAGAATCACAACACAGATGTATTTCATTATTAATATGAAAAAAGTTCCAAGGCAAATGCCCAAGCTCTTCCTTCAAGTTTGTGTTGCGAAAGAAAGGAAAAAAGGAGTTTTTATTTCCCAGAAATTATCCCTAGGGGAAAAAAGAAAAACTTGTAATTTATCTGTGGAATCAAAAATTCAATTCAAGTTTTTAAAAAATGTATTTTAAAATTCTGGCTAATATGGTGAAACCCCATCTCTACTAAAAATACAAAAATTAGCCATTCGTGGTGGTGGGCACCTGTAGTCCTAGCTACTCGGGAGGCTGAGGCAGGAGAATGGCATGAACCTGGGAGATGGAGCTTGCAGTGAGCCGAGATGGCGCCACTGCACTCCAGCCTGGGTGACAGAGTGAGACTCCGTCTAAAAAAGAAAAAAAAAAAAAATACATACATATATATATGAAATGTGATTACAACTATAGATGATATTTTACCCTCTGTGTAACACTTTAAGATTTCCATATGTATTTGTGTCTTTGACCAGTTTTAATGAGTGATTATGTTGGAGTCAACGTAACTTTTGTTTCAAATTAGATTATAAAATTGTTGGTGACTTTCTCAAGAAGGAAAGAAGCTAGCAGGAAAACTGGAATAGGGTGAGATTCTGACATTTTGTATATGGGTTGTTTTTAAAATACACTTGATCTTTAATACATAACATGGTAAGCCATACACTAAAGACAAATTGTTGCCGTTATCTTAGCATATTCCACGCTTCTGTATTTTTTACATACAGATTGTTCTTAAAGAATCCTTAATTTTATTGACATTCATACATTTTTTTAATCTGTGATTATCTTTTTCCAGTTATAAACTATGAAATGCATTTAGTTTTTGGTTAATGTTTGTTTTTACTTTCTCCTCCGTATCTTCACAGCCTGAAATTGTTTTTCAAATGATTAAGCTGGACTCCTACTCAAATATAGATATTAAGTAAAAGTAAAAAATTATTGCACTTATATGTGGTAGGGAGTAGGGATTCAAAGATCGGAAGATATGGTTCTTGCATTCGAAAAGTTGGGTAAGCTGACCTAAAAACATACAGTCCACGAGAAATAGATTGTAAGCTTTGCAAATGTGGGAATTCTTGTTTGTTTTTGTTTATTGCTGTGTTGCCAGTAAAGTAAATAATTGTTTGGGAGAGTTAGAAAAGCCTCTCAGGGACTGGGCATGGTGGCTTATTCATGTAATCCCAGTACTTTGGGAGACCAGTATGAGAGGGTCGCTTGAGCTCAGGAGTTCGACACCAGCGTGGATAACATAGCGAGACCTTGTTTCCACTCAAAATAGAGGGGAAAAAAAAAAAAAAGCCAAGCATGGTGACACATGCCTGTGGTCCCAGCTACTCTGGAGGCTAAGGTGGGAGAATTGGCTTGAGCCGAGGAGTTCAAGGTTGCAGCAAGCTATGATGATGCCACTCCTGCCTAGACAGCAGAGTAAGACTGTCTCAAAAAAAGAAAAAGAGAAAAAAGCTTCTCAGATGAGGTAGTACTTCAAGTATGAAGGAGTATGTCAGGAAGAAAGAGACACCAAGGACATTAGCAACATACAAAGACATGATGTGACGGTGAAAGAGAATGAAAATTTTAAGGAACATTGTAAAATTCTGAGTGATGGCAGCATGGGAGGACAGTAAAAGAAAATAAAGTCTTACTGAGTGGTAGCTTGTAGGCAAGTCGTAAAGGCCTTGTGTGCGTTGTGTAATAATCTAAGGAATTTAAACTTCAGGGAACCAAGTCTGTCCAGTAATCAGGGAAACTCAGGAATTTGAAATGATGTTAATATTCAAACTATTTATTTTACCACCATTGCTATTACACTGGATATTATTCAATATTGTTTCTTTCAAGTCCTTGATTCATGTGTAACAATAACTATAACTTAATCAAGAATCCTTGAAATAAATGTTTTTTTAAAAAATCTCTGGGAAGTATAAACTTGATTATTTCTAAGTGAACTATAATTTATCTTTAATTTTTGTGAACTAGGGACTCTCCTAAGAAATTATCAAATACAACTACAAATGCAATTTTTAAAAAGTAATCCAGTTTAAAGCTATCTTTGAAAACAATTTTGTTTTTGTGTTTATGATTTGAATAAGCATAAAATTATCTATTTGTATCAAGAACCCAATTTTTCATGCTGTGCAAATTGTGTTTTCTATAAATGTTTCTATGTAAAAATTTTAATTATACTCTTATACTTTATTATAAAAGATACTGATTTGATTAGCATTCTCTTCCCAGAAACACATACTAGCCATGAGATTAAATCCTTTTGACTATGAATTACCTGAAAATTTCTAAGAAAGACCATTGAGTGATTTAGAAAACTTTGTTAAAGAGTATGAAAGTAGGAATGATTTGTTCTTATAATTCAGCCTTTTTAAGAAGAATGGCTCAGGATTGCCTAGAGATATGCCCAAATATTGTTCCAAAAGTTTCTTTGAATTATTAATATTGAGTTATTTTCAATGTTTCCATTCAGTGAATTTCTCAACCCTTGGTTTTGAGAACATAATGCTAATTAAGGTGTCTGCTGTTGTTTAATGCTATTCCATTGTAACTGCTAATAATAGCATTTTCCTGCTTTATATAAAAAAATTATATTCAAAATGTTGTGTGTGTTCTCTGATTTCTTTTCTTACAGCTTGCCAGTATTTGCCGTGCTGAAATGTTTTAATTTATAATTTCCTTCCTTTGTACCTTTTAGTTTTCTCTGTTGCTGCTTTTTCTGTGACACGAGCCTTTCATTATAGTCACTCTTCTTTTTTCCTTCCCCACTTCTTTCTTTTCCTTTTTTAAAGCCATGAGAAGCCGATCCATTGGTGAATGTGCTCTGCCATCGGCCTATATACGCAGTGCTAAAAGTGCTCCTGTTCTGATCCATACTTCCAAACCCTTCTTGCCTGATATTGTTCTCACTCCCCTTTCTGATGAGCTTTCAGGTAGTGCCACCTCTGCTAATTTCTGCACCACCTTTTTCACTTTTTAATCCTCTGCTTTCAAATTTTGCTTAATCAAATAAACTCTTTAAAGTTAATTTCTTTGGGGGAGGTGTGGGAAACTGGGAAAATGATTGAGAAATCAACATTTTGAGTTATTTGAACTCTAATGCTGTCCTTGCAGTTCATTCTGGAAGTGCTAAGTTTAGTGCTGTGCCAATGTCCAGTATTTTTGGTTGTAAATGGCCAATTTTTTTTTTTTTTTTTTTTGCTCATGTTTTTTTCTTCCTCTCAGGTGGTTAAAAGAAGTAGTAGTATATATTTATATCATAGATGTCTTGTAAAAGATGACTTAGAAAGATAATCAGCACTGACTTTTAATTTCCCATTGTTTTGACTGACAATATGGTAAATCTTGAATAATTTATTCTGTATTGTCTATAGGAATGGAACTAAGTAAGGGCAATCAGTATTTGGGAAAAGTATATCATCTAAAAGTTGCTTTGGAATAAATCTTTGTATTTATATTACATGTAATCATATATAGAATTCTAAGGACTCACTCATTTTTAAACCATTCTGTGAAGCCCTGACTTCCAAGGAGCTTCAAAACCTGCTTAGCTTTCCGGTTCTGCCTCAAGTCCTTGGTCTCCAGTACTGGGGTGGTCTGCTCTTTCATTAAATTTTAATTAACATGTAATAAAATGCGTAGATCCATAGACTCAGTTGAATGAGTTTTGAAAATTGTACACACCCCTATTAACCATCACCACAAACAAATTATAGAACATTTCCACTACCTCGGAAAGTTTCCCAGTGACCTTTTTGAGTCAGTCACCATGCACTCCTCCCCTCCACACAATTATAACAACTTTTTGCTGTTCATCACCATAGATCAGTTTTGTTTAAAAAAAAAATTTGAGGCATAAATAAAATCATACAATGTGCAAATTGTGCTAACTCAAAGAAACCTACTTGTTTTGTTAACTTTGGAACCATAATATAATTAATTATAATGAAATTGGAGTTGATTTTTCAGTTTAATTGATGACAATAATAGAAAAATTGGCCTCAACCCGAACCTTAATATCCAGTAAGTATTGATGGATGATGAATGGATGTATTTCACACCAGTAAAATTAAGCAACCTGAATATTTTAAGCTACCAGTGCAGAAAATTAGTAAGATTTAAAAATATGTAGATGTGATAATATAAATTTTAATAGATGGTAGGAAATGGCACACAATTTTGTTACATATGATGCTTAGCTACAAATAAAGAATTAGAATATTTTTGTCTCTTTAGTTCTCCATTTAAGCACTGTACCTCCTTATGTGAGTAGCACAGATTTTGGCTGCTTACATCAAAGTATAATCTAGTTACTTAAGATGGCAAACAATGTTTCTGTTCTTAAAACTGAATCAGATACAGCTAAAAGAAACTCTGGGTTTTTTTGTAAACTTCTCTTGGATACATTTTTTGCTCCTAGCTTTTATAAAAGACATACTTAGAACATTTAATGCAAACCGTTCTTGACATGTTTAGAAAAATTAAAATGAGCTTTGGCCACTTCCATTATTATTTTATTCTATTCATTTATTTATATTAAGTACAGAATTTGAATTCTCTTGGCCACTAATTCTTAAAAGTTTGATTGGATTAGACATTCCGCTACTGTCTTAAAAAACTGTCGAAAGATTTATTTTTTTCTCAATATCTTAAAGGATTTACAGAATTTCTCATCTGTAACTTAATGTTTTGGCAAATATTCATGTTAAGTGCTAAAACATTTTTGAATAGCTAAAACAAAGATAAGGTTGTTCCTTTCAAAATATTTTAGATTGGTGCTATACCCAGGATGAGAAGTTCTTATTTCAGAATTCTTGTTTTGCTGTAAATACATAATTCAGAAAGTTTACCTTTTTTATGCTTTTATGATTTAAACATTTATGAACACTGTTTGAAAGGAATTTTCTAAATGGCAGTTTTATTTGTTGTATTCCTTTTCCCCATCTGGGATAATACGCTTTCTATGATAAATTTAGAGATTTAGATGATGTTGAGACATCAGTCACTAAAACAAAACAAACTTTATATCTGATTATCAAAATAATGTTCATTTTAGAAAACATGGATTACATGGAAAAGCATATGAAAAATATACATAATCCTCCAAAACCAGTGATAATTTATTGACGACTTCAGATGCTTTTACTGCCAGTTTTTTATGCTTGTGTACATTTAAAATATAAAAACATAATTACAGTTAGCTTTGAATTAAAAATCATGTTTTCTCTTAGAATTTGAAAGAGGCAAGGAACCTGCCACTTTAAAATAGCAGCAAAATCCCTCCTTTCCTGATAACTGACTTGTGAATGAAGTCAGGACTTTTCAAGCTGATGTAAATTTAGAATACTTTCCAGGAGATGCAAATCGGTGCATAGAGGAAAAGATTAAAGATTCATAGTGCAAATCAACATATTAAAGACCCTTAGAAAACCTGTTAAAAAAACAAAACTGTTGGCCTGGCGTGGTGGCTCACACCTGTAACCAGCATTTTGGGAGGCCAAGGCAGGCGAATCACGAGGTCAAGAGATCAAGACCATCCTGGCTAACGCGGTGAAACCATGTGTTATTGATATCCTGTGCCATTAAGGTTCCAGAGAGAACCAATATGAAAATTAAACAGGATTAATCTTACACCAGTTTACATTGTAGAAATCTAAATTATTGGATTGGTTTTTGCCTCTGCAATTCTTAGAGGCAAATTAAAGGCTTGGAGTTTTCTTCTTCAGGTGTTAGGTGTAGAGCGAAGAAGAGAGGAAGAGATAAGAGAAAATGTAGGGGTTATAAGAATAGAGATTTGTAAAAATAGTACTAAATTAAAAAACAAAAATCACCAAAATCTTAGATCATCAACCAGTCATACTTTTTAATTGCTGATGTTTCTTCCAAGATTTGAGTAAATTTTACTTTAGAATAGTTTAATGTACAGAGAATTAATAAGAAAGTGAACTGTATGAAGGGGAAAAAGTAAACGGTTTTTCATGCTTTTGTAGCTCTCCCTCATGTGAATTAGCATAAACGAACTCATAAAATATTTCCTGAGTGTATCTCTGAAATCAGGAATCGAGGTTTACTTCAAGTACTTCACCAAAAAAAAACCTCAGTGAAACAAATCGTAGACAATCTACTTCTAGCTTACGGTTAGAAGTAGAATTTGTCAGAAAAATATTTTTCGGATACTTTCAGATAACAGGAGAGGTAAAAGGAAAGTCCTTTTAAATCCTTTTTTTTTTTTTTTAAACGTACTAAATCTATGAGAAAGGACCATGAGTTTTTTAAGTGTTAAGTATCCTGATTGGTTCCCAGCCCTTTTTTCCTCCTCCAGTGTTCTTGTTGTAACTGTCTGTACTACCTGCATTGTTGTAAGTATGATGCTATATGATAGAGCTTTATATACAGCTATAGACTAGTGTAGTTGAACAGTTGAGTATTCTTGAAGAGTTAAATTTTTTTTTTTTAATTTGCTCTGTTACTTAGGCTGTAGTGCGGTGGTGCGAACATGACTCACTGCAGCCTTGACTTCCCTGCCTCAGCCTCCCATGTAGCTGGGATTATAGGCACATGCCACCACATCTGGCTAATTTTTTTATTTTTTTATAGAGACAGGGTCGTAACCCAGGGAATTTCTGAACATGAAGTTGCCCAGGCTGGTCTCAAACTCCTGGGCTCAAGCGATCCTCCCCACATTGACCTCCCAAAAGGCTGAGATTACAGGCATGAACCACCACACCCAGCGCTTAAAGAGTTTTTTTTAAGTTCTGGGGACCAGTTTGAGGGCACTATGTCAATGCACTGTTTCTTAACATCAGACTCATCTATAACAGCTTGAAAAATATGTATCAAATTTGATACAATATGTTGGCTTGCACAAACATCTAATATAATTTATTCTGGTGTCTGGGCAAGTTCACTCCTTGGCCTGCCTCTCATTGGCCTTTGATAATCACTTATTTGATAATTACTGTGCTAGATTGTATACGTTTGGTAACCCAGCCTGACAGTCATTTTCTTGATAAATGTTTAAGAGAGAAGCCAGAAATCTGAATCATTATTCTTAAGCAAATTGCTTTTACTGCCAAAAGTAACACTTTAGTGAAAAAAGGGATATAAAAGAATATAAACATGGTAGGCAGCGTTATGTATACTTCCACACATGTTTCTTATTATTTTCTAATCCAGTACTATGAATTTCTCATCCTGAAATTAAGCTTACAGACCCAATTTCTTTCAACCAGTTCCCAAAACTTATTTGTCATTTTTGTTGCTATTGGACTCTGGTCTATCTAGGCTGTAGTATGTAGACTGCTAATGTTGGGGACCGATCTCTTTTTATTAACAAAGCTTTATTATTTGAATTGAGCTCCTTATACTTCTGTTTTGTGGCTATTATCAACCAAAAATAAAATGGTATGTCTCACAGGCCTATCCTTTTCCTAAATTCTGCCCATTATGGAGAATTTTTCATCTCATCAAAAAAGTAGGCCCTTCTTTATACAATCAAGAATTTTTTCCTGTCATCGATGTACAACAGGATATTAATATTTTACAAATTTTTCACTTGTAATCTGCTGATTGTAGCGTAATTCCAATTAGATTTTTTTTTTTAAGAGATAGGTTCTCACTGTGTTGCCCACGCTTGATTGCTGTGGTGCCATCCTAGCTTACTGCAGTCTGGAACTGCTGGGCTCCAGCAGTCCTCCCACCTCAGCCTCCTGGCAAATTAATTTTTTTTTTCCTGGAATAATTTACGTTAATTTTTTTGAGACAGAGTCTTGCTCTGTTGCCTAGGCTGGAATGCAGCGGTGTGGTCTTGGCTTACTGCAACCTCTGCTTCCTGGGCTCAAGCAATTCTTGTGCCTCAGCCTCCTGAGTAACTGGGACTTCAGAAGCCTGCCACCACGCCCAGCTAATTTTTTTAAATTTTTGGTAGAGATGGGGTTTCACCATGTTGGCCAGGCTGATCTTGAACTCTTGACCTTAGGTGATCCGCCCACCTCGGCCTCCCAAAGTGCTGGAATTACAAGTGTGAGCCACTGCGCCCGGCCTACATTAATTTTTAAAAAAGAACATCTCAGGAAAATGTGAAGCTAACTTAAACATGACATTATATAGCATACTCATTAGCAAAATAGTATACTTTTCTTAACATAAAAAATGTATTGGTAGTTTATGTTAAGAATTTTAAAATCAGGAAAACAATATTAGAATAAAAAAGAAGATAGTCGACTGGGCTAAATTTTAGTAGTTTAAATGAAAACTATTGAGCTTGATTTGTTGCTTATAAGTCTTTTCATATGATTACAATAATGTAAAAACTGCTTTGAATTACCTACAAATTGAACATCTAATCTTAAAAAGATAGAATTTTAATAGCCTCTGTTAATAATATTTGAAAATAGATGCTCTATAGTTTTTTTTTTTTTTTTGCTGTGTATAGTTTTTACTTACCTTAAAGTACATTGCCGTTGTTGCCCAAATAGACAAAAACGTAGGTAATTAGCAGAAAAAAACTGAG